>NC_060890.1:9883154-10085654 GCF_014805685.1 Silurus meridionalis | reverse complement strand
GCCATCCAGAGCATGGGCAGCATGGGCTGCCATCCAGAGCATGGGCAGTCACATGGCAAATGCTAATTGACAGTTAGAGCATGTCAAGAGTATAAGCCTATACCTATAAGAGTATATTTCAGTTAAGGCCTTGGACTAAGCCTTACCCTGACAGATGCTTGATTACCTACAGAGTCACACTTCTGCTTCTGCTCACCTGTGGACATGTACTTTGCAATTCACTGCCCTTCAAATCAGCAAGAAAAATACCTTAAATATAACGGTGATTAAAAAAAAAAAGATTAGCTTTTGGTTTTGCTAAAACTCATCCGAATATTTGTGAGGAAAAACTGCGTATTTTTCAGCAGAGACAAAATATCTGTACATTACTTAACACCATTTGCACAAATGCTTGGAAGTATGGAAGTATTAATATCAAAGCTCAGGCTGATCTTTATATTTGGAAATAAAAGCCATGATTCCAATCTGCCTTATTTTGTATATATCATATTATCCTTCACAGTAAGGCTGATGACATAAGGCTAATTAGACACAGACAACTTGACTGCGAAGGTGTAAAAGAGATTATTTTGTACTTGAACAATGAATGCATGTGGTTTAGTAAAGCAGCAGACTGCACTTTTTTTAAAAAATTTTTACAGCTAAACATCTGTGTAGCTCTGAATAGCTCCAAACATGCTGTTCCCAAAGAAGTGAACATCTAAATCAGGGGTTCAGAAACCTTTTCCAGCCATGGAGCTTAAATGTCACATACATTTTATTGACCCCAAATGTGATCTGCTAAATTTTGCTGTTATGGCATTTCTCAAAATGTAACAGCTTGTTAAATGCAGAGTGAAATTGTCAAAAACTGATTTTATTGCAGTAGAAACCTATTAAAAATGAATAGGTATTACTCAAGGACATATTTTGCATGAACATACGATCAAAATGTTCAGTATTTCTTTTATTTCAGCTGCTCTTAGATTTTTTAGATTTGCCCTTTCCTTTACATTTCAATAACCAACCATTTTATCCTTTTAGTTTGTGCTAGATATTTATTTTTGTTTAAATATTTAAATGTATTGAATTATAAGTGGTAATTTAAGGTTTAATTGATAACAGAACCACCAAGAGATACACTACTAGTGTAATATTGTAATACTACTACTGAAACAATGGAAAAAAGAGAAAACAAAGAATACATTTCCTTTTATGACCATCTTTTGTTTAAAGATTATGGTAAATGACAAGATTGTGACTCACATTTGCCAGTATCCAGTACACTAATGGCATGGCCACTATGGTTTAATATGGACTTATTGTATACACACACCATCCACTTTTTTAGGAACACCTGTCCACCTGCTCATTCATGTCATTTGCAGTACAATGCATAAAATCATGCAACAAAGTTTTTCAGTTCAATTTTATTTGTATTGCACTTTTAACAAAATACATCGCTGCAAATCAGCTTTACAGAAATAAATAGATTAAGTATTATACATTTTTACACATCCCTAATGTGTGAACCAGAGGTGATTCAGATTTCAACTCACTGCAATACACTGGATTTTTTTTGTTTTCTGCACCATTCTGCATAAATTCTAGAAAGTTCTACACGAAAGGAAATCAGCTGGAAGAGAGTCTGAAATATTTAAATCAGCCCTTTTCCCACTTATGTCATGTTCAAATTCATAAAGATTAACTAGTTTTCCACATTCTGATGTTTGATGTGAACATTAACTGGCGATCTTGTGACGTATCTGTGTGATTTTATTGATGGCACTGCTGCCACATGGCTGATTGGAAAATTTTATGAATAAGAAAATGTACAAGTGTTTCTTATAAAGTATTTCTGAAGTAAGTGCAGATAATGAACAAGCATTTAAATGTTTTCTTTTTTTTTAATTGTTTTGTGTATTTATAATTAATTCTAATAGACAATTTTCTCTTTTAGAAGAGTCAAATTTAAGTATAAAATGCAACACATCAACTGGATTGCTCATATTTATAAACATTTCCTTTAGAAGCTGCGGATCATGTACACAATTGAAATCCTGCTACAGTCATTTTCATTGTAGTCATTGACTGCTTACTTGTTTCAAAAGCCCTGTATTTAATATCAGTCATAGAAAATTATTTTTGCATGAAAAAAGAAATATATGAACAGCATTAGATGAAACAATTCAAATTGGTTGGTAGAAACAACAAAAGCACTTTCAGGTAGAAAGGATCAGGAACAAGCTGCATCAAACAGTGACATCTGCTGGATCAGAACATTACATCAGCGTCCAACAATTTCATTATAGAAATAATACAAATATTTTTAAAGCTTTATAAAAATATTAATAATATTGTTTGTACAGATGTTTTTGTAAGACTTTATGCTGCTCATAAAACGATTTATACAGAAGAAATTAGTAGAATGAAAATTAGTATTTGCGCATCTGGTCCGCGTATGCATCGTTGTAGGGGTTCCTTGTGACCCTGGACCCGTTATTGGTTCTAGAGGGCGTCTGGCTCCTAAAGCTCCTTGAGTCATCAATATAGTCATAGTCCCACATCTGGAACAGATCATTTAAGCCTTGAATCAGAATGCATGGTGAAATCAGTGTCATCAGTTTTATGCACTAAAATTACCACTTCTTGTTTTAAAAAATGTGGACTACAGCATTTTTAGATTTTCAGATCTTCTCTACTGTAAGGAAATGCATAAGATCCCTGACACATTGACTATAATTAGGTATAAATTTGTCATCCCATTTAAGCAATATAAGACACCTAGCTAGTCATATACTAGTATAATAAACACATTTTTTTGTATATTTTTTGTATTGTTATCTAAACAAAGTTTTTATGTGGTGAAACCAGCAAGAGAAGGGTTAATAGATGTAGGGCTTCTGAATGAAAAATAAATATTAATTATTTGAACTGTCTAAATAAAGAAAATGCTGCAGACAGTCCTTACGTCCTTTTTTTCTGCAGAATCCTTTGACACAAGGGCATGTCTGCTTCCACTTTCGGTCATCTCCAGATTGGTTGGTTGCCAGCCAGAATTAGCGTTAGCCCGTGGGATCCTGGGAATGCCTACAGGTTTTTTGAAGTCCACACTGTCTTGGAGGGATTGCTTTCTGTCTGAAGATTTGATCGTTTTTCTTGACCTTTTATGAAGGGCAGACATGCAAAAAGGAATAACAAATCATTTGTCACATATGGCTTACTCTCTAAGAACATGAGTATAGCTAGGTGATGATTTATATGATTCTTCTCATCAGAGCAGTGTCATGTAATGCTAAAGTGTCACCAATGTCTTTATGCTAAACTGATCAATGTATTCAATCTTGCTGTACTAGGCTAGTTAGAATGATAAAAACATATGTGAAGACACATGTGTGTTGAAATATTTGGCTACTCACGGCAAATACACATAGAGCCACATTATTTCATTTTCTATGGATTCTGATTAGTAGTTTACCCCCCAATAAAATGCCACTACATTAAAAGGCATCAAATCTAAGATTAACTTAATGAAAAACATAATATAAATTGTAACATTGCAGAAAGTATCTGTTTTTTAATACTATTGACATTTACCTTGAATATAAGACTACAGTGCTTATGAAAGTGCAGAGAAGAAGTGTGCCCAGAACACAGGCAACCACAACCAGGATTAAGAGGAACGCTGAAACGGCAGAGGTTTAAGAGGCACATTGTGAATGTCCACACCACTCCTATGCAATGCAACAATGCACTTGGATTTCTTTTATATATATGTGTGTGTGTGTATGTGTGTGTGTGTGTGTGTGTGTGTGTGTGTGTGTACATTATTTTAACTTACATTCTTCACAGTCGAAACCAGAGTATCCAAAAGGACAACTGACAAAAACGGGGAAAAAAATGTTACATATTTTAAACAATAATCCTATAATAATAATAATAATAATAATAATAATAATAATAATAATAATACAATAATAATAATAATAATAATAATAATAATAATAATAATAATAATAACCATTTTAAACTATAAAGCCAAGTTGTACCAAAAAAGTCACACTGCAAAATTTGCACTTAGGTTTAGAAATCCTACATTAGAATTTGTACACTAAAAGTTAGTATATGAAAGCCATAATTTACTTTTCGCATCTTACAGACTCCACTGCTTTCTGACCACTGGGACAGCCTGGGGTAAAAAGGAGAAAATTTATGTGAATAATGTAATGTCCTGAATAGAAAATATTAAATATTAGCGGAAATGCCACTTACTTGTGCAGGCCTGTTGTGTTACTGTCAACTTTACATATCCTTTTAAGCAACTGCATGAAGCTTGACCATCGTTACTAGTACACTTTGTGCTTTCTGTGTCACAGAATTCTCTCATGCACAAGTTCTTTGCTGAAAAGCATGTCAAAAATATCTGAGACTTACAGAGTCATTCTCTTGCAAACTAGAGAATATATGAGCTTAGTTTTGTATTGGTGGAATAAACAAAGAATGATACCGGCAACTGTTGCATTTGTTGCACTCTGTATTTCCTTATTTATTTTATCTTCAGTAACATTTGAGGTGATACTGAAAAAAAGGTCTACATCTGCAATCACACTGCCTTCTCTGTAACGTGAACACAGTGATGAAAAAATGAATTAAAATACAACCTCAAAAAAAGTAACGTCAGTTCAAAATAATCATGATATCTGCTTTAAAGTAACATAATTAAGTTAAAGGTAATTAAAAAAACATTTCCATTAAAGTATTTAAATGAGAATATCTGATAATAGCAGCTGATGATTGCAATAGCAGCTAATGATCGCAAAACCTTAGTTCACCCTAATCCCACCTTAGTTACAATAATGTAGAAATATACTCACGTAAGTTTCAAAACTACAGATCCAATATAACCATCAGTAGAACTGAAAGCATTCTTAAGCTGTGTTTGAGTTTGGAGACATCAGAGAAGCTCATGTTAACTCATTTTATCTGATCTCTACTGAACTATATAATACCTTAGAACTTTACAAAAGCCACATTAAACAGCTGTAGAGTTTGACTAAAGATTAAATAATCTTAAATCAGCTAACAAACTGAATAAAATAAAACATTCTGGCACTTACCTTTTGAACAATATCCTCTGCTGTTTCTTTGAATATTTCTGAGTTCTTGTCTTTCATTTCAGATATATAATTCATCTGAAATCTTAGATCAGTTGGGAAAGTCTTTGCTAGAATGAAATGACATGTAAAATTATAAAAAAAATTTATACTGGTCTGTCTCTTGTATTAGCTATGCAATACAATTTAATGAACATATTTCTGTACAGTTTGTTAAGTCAAGAATTAGCAAACCAACAAACAAAAAAAAACAACTTTTAAAATACATGATTATAGTGTTTAAGATAAATATGAAGCAGACAATGTATGATAGAATAAAAAAGTGCAGTTCTAACATACCTAGAATACAGGTTCTCAATCTTTCATCATAGACCATTCCAGTTTGGCACATACATGTGTAATTAGTCAAGAGTTCAACACATGTGCTGCCTGATGAACAAGGGCTTGACACGCAGTGACCTGGCAAGTATATTTTATAATAATTAGAAAAACACTTGTTTCCAATGTGAATTAATAAAAAGACCAACAAACAAGGTCCATAGTGTGGCGGAAAGTTACTTGGTGTCTCAATTCTGCCTTACCTGGTCTAGGTGTAGTAGGGGCAGGTGTGCTTCCAGCTTAAAAGTTGGTGATGAAGTAAAGCAAAGACGAGAAACAAAAAATAGAGATGAACAATGTCAAATAAACAGTGCATACATCACTTTATTTGTTAGCCAGAACCTTAAGAGGTTCTTTTTGAGAACCAAGGGTTTGAAGCATAAGGATCAGACAGGTATTTCATTATTAAGACCCACACTAATGACACAAACACTCCACCATATTCATATAGTACCAATTGCATAATGACATTAGGGGTGTTTTTTTTTTTTTTTTTTTTAATTGTGAATAAAGTTTATTTATAAAAACAAAGCCAGCAATAGGGTTGAAGAAAGTTACATGGTGTTACAATTCTGTCTTAATTGGTATAGTTGTATGGACATCAGGTGTGGTCCCATCTTTAAAGATAATAAAGGAGAAAGAAAAGTAGATACAGTTGTGTTCAAAATTATTCAACCCCCAATGCTGTAAATGGTTTTAGGGAATTTAGTGTACATTTGTAATTGTATTCAGAATGAAATCCTACAAGGACTTCTTAAAGAACCATATGCAACTAAAATGACATCAATTAGTTTTGTAATACAGTAGTAAATGTTTCTTTTGTGAATTCTTCATTGACATAATTATTCAACCCCTTAAAGACTACCACTCTGAAGAACAGAGGTTCAATGAAGTGTTTTCAATCAGGTATTGAAAACACCTGTGGATATCAGGGAGCAGCAATAAAGCCTAATAAGCACCAATTAGGCAGCTTTAAAATGACTGTGATACTCAGCTCCTTCTAGACATTTAATGGTGTGGTTACAAACATGGTGAGGTCAAGAGAATGGTCCAGGAAGACAAGAGAACAGGTGATTACTCTTCACAGGAAGGGCAATGGCTATAAGAAGATTGCAAAGATGTTAAACATACCAAGAGACACCATAGGAAGCATCATTCGCAAATTCAAGGCAAAGGGCACTGTTGAAACGCTACCTGGTCGTGGCAGAAAGAAGATGCTGACTTCGACTGCTGTGCGCTACCTGAAGCGAGAGTGGAGAAAAGTCCCGTGTGACTGCTGAGGAACTGAGAAAAGATTTGTCAGATGTGGGTACTGAAGTTTCTGCTCAGACAATACGGCGCACCCTGCGTAATGAAGGCCTCCATGCCAGAACTCCCAGGCGCACCTTGCTGTCCCCAAAGAATAAGAAGAGTCGACTGCAGTATGCCAAAAGTCATGTGGACAAACCACAGAAGTTTTGGGATAGTGTTCTGTGGACTGATGAAACAAAATTAGAACTGTTTGGGCCCATGGATCAACGCTATGTTTGGAGGAGGAAGAACAAGGCCTATGAAGAAAAGAACACCTTGCCTACTGTGAAGCATGGCGGGGGGTCAATCATGCTTTGGGGCTGTTTTGCTTCTGCAGGTACTGGGAAGCTTCAGCGTGTGCAAGGTACCATGAATTCTCTTCAGTACCAGGAGATATTGGATGACAATGTGATGCAGTCCGTCACAAACCTGAGGCTTGGAAGGCGTTGGACCTTTCAACAGGACAATGATCCCAAGCATACCTCCAAGTCCACTAGAGCATGGTTGCAGATTAAAGGCTGGAACATTTTGAAGTGGCCATCGCAGTCACCAGACTTAAATCCGATTGAGAACCTCTGGTGGGACTTAAAGAAAGCAGTTGCAGTGCGCAAGCCTAAGAATGTGACTGAACTGGAGGCTTTTGCCCATGATGAATGGCGAAGATACCCGTAGATCGCTGCAAGACACTTGTGTCAAGCTATGCTTCACGTTTAAAAGCTGTTATAACTGTAAAAGGATGTTGTACTAAGTACTAAGATTGAATGTCACTTGGGGGTTGAATAAAACTGATAATGATGTGAGCTCAGAAAAGACATTTGTGGTTATTTCATTATAAATGTTATGTTATATTTGTCTGACCTACACGTGCCTCTTTGATTTAATTGTAAGCAGGATGACTGAATGATCATAATCAATGTCAAACCGACCAAAACAATCAATTTCAGTGGGGGTTGAATAATTTTTAACACAACTGTATGATCTGTGTCAAATAAACCATAAATGTTAAAGTCTATTTGTTTTTGGTGAGTTCTTAAATATTTCTGTCTCAGTTACAAGGGTTTGTAACACAGGGACCAGCCACGTATATCAATAATGAGACAGAACACTTTAAGTTTCAAATGCTTTATGCTGTAACAAAAAAAAAAGCTATGTTCATGTTGTTCTGATGCTGTCTTACCGGTTTGATTGGATCCATCTTCAAAATTGAGAATGAAGAAAAAAGAAAGAAGAATAAATATGAGCAAGGTGACATGGATTTTAATTATGTTTCAAATGATTTCTATTGTCAACACACAAAAATCCAGTAATAATCTGCCATAGTGTTGTCCCAATAGGGTCTTACCTGGAGTAACTGTACTATCACTAGTTGTAGTTGCATCTTTAAAATTAAGAATAAAGTTAAACAAAAAGAAAAAAAAAATATATATATATATAAACAATAGGACAGGAATATTAAACATTACACCAAACACTTTAAAGTTTCAAATGCTTTCCATTGTCAACACAAGAAAATCCAGTAATAATGTCTCATAGTGTTTTTCCAATAGGGTCTTACCTGGAGTAACTGTACTATCACTAGTTGTAGTTGCATCTTTAAAATTAAGAATAAAGTTAAACAAAAAAAAAAAAAGAAAATAAATATAAACAATAGGACAGGAATATTAAACATTACACCAAACACTTTCAAAGTTTCAAATTATTTCTATTGTCAACACAAAAAAATCCAGTAATGATGTCACATAGTGTTTTTCCAATGGTGTCTTACCTGGATTAACTGTAGTGACACTAGTTGTGGTCGCATCTTCAGTATTAAGAATAAAGTTAAACAGAAAGAGAAAAGAAAGAAAAATAGATATGAACAAGGGGACAGGAATATTAAACATTACACCAAACACTTATAAGTTTCAAATGCTTTCTATTGTCAACAAAAAAACATCCAGCAATAATGTCCCATAGTGTTGTCCCCTATGGTGTCTTACCTGGATTAACTGTAGTGACACTGGTTGTAGTCGCATCTTCAAAATTGAGAATGAATTAATACAAACAGAGAAAAGAAAGAAAAATAGATATGAACAAGGGGACAGGAATATTAAACATTACAAAAACACTTTCAAGTTTCAAATGCTTTCTATTGTCAACACAAAAAAATCCAGTAATGATGTCACATAGTGTTGTCCCCTATGGTGTCTTACCTGGATTAACTGTAGTGACACTGGTTGTAGTCGCATCTTCAAAATTGAGAATGAATTAATACAAACAAAGAAAAGAAAAATAGATATGAACAAGGGGACAGGAATATTAAACATTACAAAAACACTTTCAAGTTTCAAATGCTTTCTATTGTCAACACAAGACAATCCAGCAATAATGTCCCATAGTGTTGTCCCAGTGGTGCCTTACCTGGATTAACTGTAGTGACACTGGTTGTAGTCGCATCTTCAAAATTGAGAATGAATTAATACAAACAGAAAAGAAAGAAAAATAGATATGAACAAGGGGACAGGAATATTAAACATTACAAAAACACTTTCAAGTTTCAAATGCTTTCTATTGTCAACACAAGACAATCCAGCAATAATGTCCCATAGTGTTGTCCCCTATGGTGTCTTACCTGGATTAACTGTAGTGACACTGGTTGTAGTCGCATCTTCAAAATTGAGAATGAATTAATACAAACAAAGAAAAGAAAGAAAAATAGATATGAACAAGGGGACAGGAATATTAAACATTACAAAAACACTTTCAAGTTTCAAATGCTTTCATTGTCAACACAAGACAATCCAGCAATAATGTCCCATAGTGTTGTCCCCTATGGTGTCTTACCTGGATTAACTGTAGTGACACTGGTTGTAGTCGCATCTTCAAAATTGAGAATGAATTAATACAAACAAAGAAAAGAAAAATAGATATGAACAAGGGGACAGGAATATTAAACATTACAAAAACACTTTCAAGTTTCAAATGCTTTCTATTGTCAACACAAGACAATCCAGCAATAATGTCCCATAGTGTTGTCCCAGTGGTGCCTTACCTGGATTAACTGTAGTGACACTGGTTGTAGTCGCATCTTCAAAATTGAGAATGAATTAATACAAACAGAAAAGAAAGAAAAATAGATATGAACAAGGGGACAGGAATATTAAACATTACAAAAACACTTTCAAGTTTCAAATGCTTTCTATTGTCAACACAAGACAATCCAGCAATAATGTCCCATAGTGTTGTCCCAGTGGTGCCTTACCTGGATTAACTGTAGTGACACTGGTTGTAGTCGCATCTTCTAAATTGAGAATGAATTAATACAAACAAAGAAAAGAAAGAAAAATAGATATGAACAAGGGGACAGGAATATTAAACATTACAAAAACACTTTCAAGTTTCAAATGCTTTCTATTGTCAACACAAGACAATCCAGCAATAATGTCCCATAGTGTTGTCCCAGTGGTGCCTTACCTGGATTAACTGTAGTGACACTAGTTGTAGTTGCATCTTTAAAATTAAGAATAAAGTTAAACAGAAAGAGAAAAGAAAGAAAAATAGATATGAACAATGAAACAGGAATAATAAACATTACACCAACACTTGAGTTTCAAATGCTTTCCATTGTCAACACAAGACAATCCAGCAATAATGTCCCATAGTGTTGTCCCAGTGGTGCCTTACCTGGATTAACTGTACTGGTTGTTGTTGCATCTTCAAAATTAATAATAAAGATTAGCAAATAGAGAAAAGAAAATTAAAAATAAGAAAGAATAGATATGAACAATGAAACAGGAATAATAAACATTACACCAACACTTGAGTTTCAAATGCTTTCCATTGTCAACACAAAAACATCCAGCAATAATGTCCCATAGTGTTGTTCCAGTGGTGTCTTACCTGGATTAACTGTAGTGACATTGGTAATAGCTGCATCGTCAAAATTGAGAATGAATTTAAGAAAAAAGAGAGGAAATTAATATATATAGCATACTTTCCAATTTTAACAGAAAAGTCGCATAATGTCTGTTGTGTTATGATTTACCTAGTGGAGATGAAGTGGGTGTGGTTTCACAAGGTGACAGCAATGTTGAGCAAAAAGGGAGGAGAAAGAAAAAATATTTAGTGTAAATTAATGTAAAACTAACAGATTTAAAATGTTTTTTTTTGTCAATTGCAGTGTTCATTAAATTTGTCTTCACACATTACTTTTATTGTTTAAAGCAGCTTATGCAAATGGTGCATTGTTATGGCCATACAGATGAGACTTCTGAATAATATCTTTATTATACACTCACAGACACTAGCAGCCATGGTAAATGTCACAGATGGCAATTTTCTCCATTCTAAAGTTTGAGAGGAATAACAACTAAATCTTTGGCCCCGAATCCTCATAATTTATTACGCAATGTGCTGCTGCTTTCATCTCTGATTGATTAAAAAATCAGCATAAATGAGATGGTGTGTAGTTTAATAAATTGGACAGTGATTGAATACAGTCCTAAAGTATTAAGATAGCAACACATTTGTTTTGTCTGTATTACTTCATAATGGATTTGAAACATAGTACCATAGGTACCCAAATACGAAAGCAGACCTATGAAAGAAGTACCATGAGGTTTGGCTCAACATGCCTACCACAAACCAACAAGTATGAAGTGAAACACAAAATTAGACTTGGCTGGAAAACATCTAGTAAATGTTAGTCCAGTTCTGAAATACAATTCTTTGAACAGATAAAGCAAAAATTAACTTGTAGCATAATGATTGGAGGACTAAAGCAAAGGAAAGGATCCAGTTTCTCCTTGATCAGTTTATCAGTTGATCCTTTATGATCCAAAGCATACCACATAATGAGTCAAACTTGAAAGCGGCATCATGGCATGTATGACTACCACTGAAACAAGATCCAAATCAATTTCTAATGTCTATAGAGCCATATGTTCAGATTCTGCTCAGATTCAGTCAAAAGCTGCAAAACTGGTGGTAGATTATGTATCACAGTACAGATTAATAGTGAAAAAACATACCAAGAAATAGAGAAATAGATATAAACAAGAGGACATGGATAATAAATGTTATACCAAACACTTTCAAGTTTTAAATGCTTTCTATTGTCAACATAAGAAAATCCAGCAATAATGTTCCATAGTGTTGTCCCAATGATGCTTTACCTGGAGTTTACTATTGGTTTACTATTCTGTTACATTATGTCTGTACTTCTCCTGCACTGGAAGCTCCTGATGCCAAGTCAAATTCCTTGTGTGTGTAAGCATACTTGGTAATAAAGCTATTTCTGATTCTGATTTTGATTCTGAGTAACTGTGCTGACATCAGTTGTCTCAAAATTGACAATGAAGTTAAGCAAAAAGAGAAAAGAAGAAAAATAGATATGAACAAGGGGACAGGAATATTAAACATTACATCAAACACTTTCAAGTTTCAAATGATTTCTATTGTCAACACAAGAAAATCCAGCAATAATGTCCCATAGCGTTGTCCAAATGATGCCAGTCATACCTACATTACATTAACAGAACTTGTAGATAAATGTCCAAGCAATAGGCAACAGAATAAATAACCAATATAACTGAAATACATGATCTGTACCTAACCTTCTTTAGGTTCTGTTTAATTTTACAAATAAACTACTATATCACATACAAAGCACATTTACTTTATATGTTTTTATTTTAGTGTAGATTAAAAAAAATAGATGCGACAATCATTTTCAATTCACATATTTCCTGTTGTACTAGTTATATTTCTCTAGCTGATGATAAGACATTACCATTTGTTCAAAATAATCTTGCCCACCTTTGTCAATATATAATATAATTTGTCTTGATGACTTAATTGGCCCTTGTCCCTAAGCAGTGCCAGAGTATGGTACAGACCCGGAAATGCTCTTTAACCCAAGGAAAGATGCTCTTTAAACCCATGTTTAAAAGCATGAAAAAACTTGAATAAAAGAAAAAGAAAATGTGTCTTTTGTTGTAAAGAGAGTAAAAACAAGCCATACTGTAGTAGTCATATTTAAAAACCTATGACATGCTTTTCTCTGTCTCACACAAATCATTAATCCTGCCTGAGCAATACGTTTACAAATGTTTAACAGAGAAACCTTTTAAAGATAGCTTAATCGACGTATTGGTTAATTGTCCCATGCACTATACGAGTATAATAAAGATACTGGATACTTTTATTCCAAACACTATGGTTTTAATACTAAAATGACATAATGAGGATTTGATGGCCTATGGGGACAGATAGAAGCAGAAAACAAAAATAATATCAAATAATATCCTGGTTATTAAGTCATAGTTATTTGTCGAAATAAAATCCTCACTATCAGACTTCCACAACAAGGAGCATAGTTATTAGGCTATTATTTTATAAAAATAAAAAAAACATGGTTGAAAATATTAAAAAAAATCACAATATAAAAAGCTCATTGTTAAAAGTGTTGACTTAAAATTTGATCAGGCTTTAATTCAAGTAAATAAAAGTTATTGGACAGATTCAGTTGGCATTTTAAATACAATACAATTTTAAATGATTAACCATATTTATTACTGCTCTATGCAACTAGATATTTTAGCATTTTTTATATTTTTTTCAATAAAAGTCATAAAATAGTTTACAAGAATGCATCACTCACCCACAAGCAGAAGCAGTAAGCCTAAACTCAAGAGTGACTTAATTACAGCCATAATGCAAGTCTTATTATAAAAAAGAGGAGAGAAGATCTAGTGTTGCTTCTTTAAACACCTTTCCGTGTGTAAGGAGTCTGTTCTGAGAGCTACAATTTTAATGCAGACAAAGTGAGGGGTGTGGTTAGAGCATAAAGCCCCTCCCACAAAATTACAACTATCCAAAGTTTCCTGACAAGAAAGTGGTTGAATTTATAAAAATACTGTATGTAGTTTGGGCTATTGAACAAACCAAATTGTGCCATTATACTTTTTAATGAAGAACATAAACTAGATCTCTTAAGACAATAGCAAATACTAAAGGGTCTTTAAAGGTAAAGGGTTTTTAAAGTTTTTTTTTTTTTTACACAGTGAAATTCTTTCTTCCCATATTCCCACAATGTTAGGAAGCTGCAATGAAAATGCAGCCATGATACAGCACTTCGTGTAGAGCAGGTAGAGGAGCACAGTTTTAAACCTGGGGATAAATACACGGATTTAGTGTATGGAAAAATTCAAGCTGCTGACAAAAAAAAAAAATTATAATAAAAAATTATAATAAACACATCGCAATACTGTGCGAGATTTAATACATAAATACATCGGTGAGAATAATTATTTAATAAGTTTCTACTTCCCACAACTCTACTCATTGCAGAGGGACTTTTTTGAATGCAACTGTGTTTGTATTTTAATGTAATATGGCTATAAATTCATTAAATGGGTTTAGTTTTTTACCGACATTCTTTTATTCCAGCAATTAAAAAACATTTCTAAAAAGAAAACCAAATTACTTGTTCATTTTATTTTCTCTCTCTTATTTAGCATTGCTCTTTAATAAAGAAAAAGTACTTCTTATAAGATTAATCGATGGAATATTTGTTAGACTACTCGTTTACTAAAATAATCGATATCAGCAGCCCTAATATGCTGTACATTATGCTGTTGATTTGAGTGTAGCTACTTGTTTTATGATCTGTATATTAAATAAATTTTATTTTACTGACCATTTTTTCATAGGATTGATTCAAATAATGTTGAAATGTGACGAATGAAATTTTTAAGCCCCTTGTTCAGAAAATGAGGGGGCACCCGGATTTGAACCGGGGACCTCTTGATCTGCAGTCAAATGCTCTACCACTGAGCTATACCCCCATATAGGTAATGTGAAACATTTTACAAGTCCTGTCATTTTCTCTCATTTAATGTTGCTGCTTAATAAAGAAAAGTACTTCTTATCCGATTATTCGGTTGAATAATCATTAGAATACACAATTAATAAAGGAGTTTAATAGAAATATTTGAAAAAATCAGTGCTTACAATTCAACTGACCATAAATGATTAAATACAACATGGTTTTAGAATTAGATGTGTTTAATGAAAAGTTGGTTTTTTTTTTTTCATTTTAAAAGTAAAATTCGTAAAAACAGCATCAGCAGCAAATGATAAAAACAAAAAATATTCCCCAATTAGACTCATCTATCTAGAAATGATCTCTAGAGAGTTTAAAGCACATAATCATCTTGATTGTATTTTGATACTGCATTACAAATTCTTTCCACTGAAACTAAGAAAAAAGATTACCAGCATTACAATGCCACCAGTTCAGTGCCTGTTCAACAGTTAGTGTTACCCTAAAGACAGCATACAAATTTTATGAAAATGCATTTAGCATGAATATAAATGTTTTATTGTTGTATTTGGAGTCTGACACAAATATTGCAACAATAAAACAAGAGAAATAACCAGAGCACAAAGAATAACCTCAAATTCCTGACCAAAGAAATCATGCAGTTCATAAATACACACAGATATTCTATAAGCATTTCTAAATCAAGCAGCTGACAATTGTTTTAAATAAAGACTTGAGCTTTTTCATTGTCCATTCTCATTATGGTGTTATTCATTCTTACAATACATTTATTTGATTATCAAATAATGTATTAATTACATTTTCCTCATTTAGAGATGACACATGCATATACATAATAATTTAATAGCTGGTTCTTATTTTAGCTTTTATATGACTCGTTGATAAGTAGCATGGAAAAGGTTAAAGTCAATTCTTTCCTCACATATATTTTTATCACTACATTACCGCCCATTCCATTTGACAGAACCTTTTGCATGGAAGATTCAAATTGTAGCGATTCACCTATTTATGGAGCAAAGTAAAGCATTGTGACCTTCCATTTACTTGTGACATTTGTGTGCACTTGCAGTTTGATGCTACAGTAAAAATAAAAGTTATTTCAGTTTTTTTCCCACAGTGAAAACTACTTTTTCAAGAGCAGTGCAGTGTGAATCTAGTAATCTAATGAAATCTCATAAAATGCTGATTCTAAGAATACACTGCCATTAAGGTCTAATACGTAACTCTAATATGTAAATAAAAATAATGCGTATGTCTATTAAGAATTTCAGCGTACACATTTTGGTCTATAATTAAACAAAGTTACAGGACTTTGTTTCTCAAAGCAACCTTTGTTAATCAATATCTCAGTATCATTGAGGTAAAACAGATTCCTTCTTCCTAATATCTTCAAAAAATCCCACTTCCTGTTGAACATTGTGTGTTTAGAGCATTTTCCAAATATTTAATAAATTACTTTTTTTAATGAACAAGGTGCACTAAGTGCTATGGAGATAAATTTAATTTAGATTTCCATGACAAATTCTTATTTGCTGTTATTTACTTTATTTGTTTTTGGTTTATTGTGTTCGATCTTTACCTGTTTTTGCTGACACTGTATATTGAGATTTCAGAATAAACAAAAACATTTACATTTTTTGAGTATTTTGAGCAGCTGATGAATGAGGAAAATCAGAGAGAGAAAAGGTTGGATGATGTGGAGATGGTGAAGCAAGATGTGGATAGGATTAGTAAGGAGGAAGTGAGAGCAGCGATTAAGAGGATGAAAAGTGGAAAGTCGGTTGGACCAGATGACATACCGGTAGAAGCATGGAGATGTTTAGGAGAGATGGCAGTGGAGTATTTAACCAGATTTTTTAACAAGATTCTGGAGGGTGAGAGGTTTAAGCATAAGGGAGATGTACAGACCTGCAGTAACTACAGGGGAATTGATCAGTCACACCATGAAGTTATGGGAAAGAGTAGTGGAAGCCAGGCTGAGAGCAGAGGTGACCATCTGTGAGCAACAGTATGGTTTCATGCCGAGGAAGAGCACCACAGATGCCTTATTTGCTTTGAGAAGTATAGAAAAGGACAGAAGGAATTGCATTGTGTATTTGTGGATTTAGAGAAAGCGTTCAACAGAGTGCCAAGAGAGGAGTTGTGGTATTGTATGAGGAAGTCAGGTGTGTCAGAGAAGTATGTAAGGGTGGTGCAGGACATGTATGAGGACAGTGTGACAGCAGTGAAGTGTGCAGTAGGAACGACAGACTGGTTCGGGGTGAAGGTTGGACTGCATCAAGGATCGGCCCTGAGCTCTTTCCTGTTTGCAGAGGTGATGGACAGGTTGACGGACGAGGTCAGACAGGAGTCTCCCTGGACTATGATGTGTTGCAGATGATATTGTGATTTGTGGTGAGAGTAGGGAGCAGGTTGAGAAGAGCCTGGAGAGGTGGAGATATGCACTGGATAGAAGGGGAATGAAAGTCAGTAGGAGTAAGACAGAGTACATGTGTGTGAATGAGAGGGAGGGAAGTGGAGTGGGGCGGTTACAGGGAGAAGAGGTGGAGAAGGTGGAGGAGTTCAGGTACCTGGGGTCAACAGTGCAAAGTAATAGAGAGTGTGTTAGAGAAGTAAAGAAAAGGGTGCAGGCAGGGTGGAGCGGGTGGAAAAGAGTGACAGGAGTGATTTGTGATAGAAGGGTATCTGCAAGAATGAAAGGGAAAGTTTATAGGACTGTGGTGAGACCTGCGATGTTGTATGGATTAGAGACAGTGGCATTGAGTAAAAGACAGGAGGTGGAGCTGAATGTAGCAGAACTGAAGATGTGATGTGATGGGAGTGATGAGGATGGACAGGATTAGAAATGAGTTTATTAGAGGGACAGCGCATGTAGGATGTTTTGGTGACAAGGTGAGGGAGGCGAGATTGAGATGGTTTGAACATGTGCAGAGGAGAGACATGAGTTATATTGGTAGAAGAATGCTGAGGATGGTCATTTGCCGTCCAGGGACGAAAGCTGTGGAACGCACTTCCGGCACACCTTTGAAGCATCACTGTGCTGAGTGTTTTTAAATCGCAGTTGAAAACACAATTATTTATACAAGCTTTTAACACGTAGCCTCTGATTTAACTGTTATTTTATTTTATTGTGTTGTTATATTTTGTTGTCTTTTATCGTTTTTACTGGAAAGCGCCTTGTGCTCCTTTTGGCTGTTGTAAGGCTCTCTATAAATAAAATTGTATTATTATTATTATTATTATGGGTCCAGTGTCATAAACTAGTTAATATTCACTAATAATTATTAATTATTTGAAATATAAAACATACCCAACATTTATAAGGGTATTTATTTATACCTGGGGAAGTGGTAGCCCAACTGTTAAGGCTTTGAGTTACTGATCATAATGTCAACCCCAGCATCACCAAGCTGCCACTGCTGGGCCTTTAAACAACGCCCCTTATTTTTCTGCTCTAGGTGTGTTGAATAATGGCTGACCTTGCACTCTGACCTCAGTTTGGATATTTGATATTTGAAGAGTTTTACTGTGCTGTAATGTATATGTGACAAATAATAGCTTCTTTATTTTTAAGCAGCTCTGATGAGCCTTAGAACTCTTACAACTTTTTCAAATGCCCCACTGGAGGGAATGTTAAAAGGTCCTATGCAGAACCCTACAATGTTTTAGATGGCAGAAAGCAGAATACTTTAAATAAGATTAAAAAAAAGGTAAACAATAATTAGCAAAGGACACATTAAAGAAATCTTTTTCTTTTTTTTTTTTAATATAAAAAATCACTTAAGAATCGAATAGACACAGTTTATGACTGATTGGGAAAAGTTCATTTAGTGCCTCTTGCATTAGGTTTCTATTCTTGTAAAACATTATTTCCTAACACTGAGTAGTGCTTTATAGGCCCAGGACTTACAACATCTGTTCTGAAGGACAATCTGAGCCCAATTTGGTTTATCATTAACACAAACGTTAACCTGAAGACAGTTTGGGTAGATATGATGGCGTATATGAGCATATAAAACACGTCACATACTGGAACAGACCATTTTACATTTACCGATACAGTACAAAGCCTACATTACAGTTACTGATAATTGGGTAGTGTTGTTTTTGGTTTATCAAATCAGTCTGTAGTGTCATTTATTACTCAATGATTTGCTATTGAATTAATGGACAGCTAAATTGCAAAGTCATTTTAAAATGCTTACAAAATAATCACTAGTAAAATAAACAACTCCATGATTCCTCAACAAATATTTTTGAAAGACTGTCTGTAAAAAAATGCTATACTCTATAGGGATTTTTAGGGACACATGAGGATACATTAATAAACTGTTAGATATTAGACTGGATTACTGCATAGAACTCAAAATTGACACATGGCCCAGTTTAGGCAGAGGGCATAAGGATACAAGGAGGTATGTATCTACAGAAGGTGCTTCCTTATTGACGGTGGAATTGTCTGTTACCATGGAGATGGGTCCAAAGTTTATCAGAATGGCAAAGCCATTGCATATCTTGTGCATCACACTTACATGCAACTGACCAACAATTTATTACTGCACTCAGTTCCTGCCCTGAATATATGACAATTTATTTTTGTCCACCATGTAAACAGCTGTCAGGAATTATCTGGTGCTTCACAGCTTTTGATTTGTGTTAATAAAAGGATTGATTTTCTGAAGGAACTCATGTTCCAAATCTCCATGTAGGTTGTAATAATGTGCACATAGATACCAGATATTATCTAATCTGATAGTTCTGACCAGGAACCAGGATGTTTCTAACAACCGTAAAGAGTCACACAGCCACTCCTTAGACTTTATAGTAAGCAAGATCATAAACAATATATAGTCCACTTTAAACAAACCCACTATGAATATGTCACGGTTAGACGTCATGTGAAATTGCTTTGAAAAAAGCCTTGGCCCTATAGAGTTTACTTTGTAAAAGAAACCCTGTAAGAACAAATTAACCTTGAACTCACACGAGAAGATCTTAAATCTGCAATTTATTATTCCGATTATTTTTAAATAGATCATAAAATACAAAAACATGATTGGAACATTGTCCACCTGAGTGAAAACCTTTTTGGTGATACTGGATTTTAAAGGTTCGATCAAAAAAAGTTTTAAATTGATATTTAGAGCTTAACAAGACATTTCCTTCGAATTAGCATTATGGACATTCTGAGGCATTTAAACCTTAGATTTTTCCAACAGAGGGCCATTAGAACTTTCAAATTATTGAGGCATATTAATGGATAGGTTTTATACAGATTAAATCTTATTAAACAACTATGAAAATTTGTAACTTAGTAGATTCAGATTGTATGACCAATGCTGTGTTAGCATGAACTTTTCCCTTTTCTTGAACATGTTCCAGCATAGTAATGCCCCTGTGCACAAAGCAGGATCAATGAAGATATGTTTGTGTGTGTTGGAAAAGTTGGAACACCTTTCGAATGAATTGAAAAGCTGACTGCACCCCAGGTCTCCTCACCCTACATCAGTACCTGACTTTAGTAACACCTTTGTAGATAAATGAGTCTCCAAATGAAAATGGGATGGGGTCAAATTGCACATATAAATCTTATGGTCAAGTGCCCACAACACTTAATAATACTCTTATTTTAGAAGGTACAATAAACCTACTCTGTACTGGTTTTGTACACTCTCATGTAGTAAATATGTTGATCGCTCATATCCGTCTATGTTGTGCTTATCCTGGATGCCAATTGCGGGCATTTAGATTCTCATAAAATCAGGTTTATTATTATAAAATATTACCATAACAACAACAACAACAATAATAATTAACATCATAATACAATAAAACCAAAAGAGAATAAAGTGATGTATCTACAAGTGATTGTTTATACAAGATTTGAACCCAAATGCAAACAGAACTTTATAATTCTGAGGTCATGAAATGCAGCTTATTTACTATTTCACTAATTTTCAGTGTCATTTGTAAAATGTAACTGATTGGACTAGAAGGTAAACACACTACTATGTGCACTTTTACTGCTGTTTTTAAACTACATTCACTCACTGTACTTCCTGGTTAATATAAAAAAAAGGAACCTTGGACCAGTTTTCACATACCTCATTTGTTTAATTATTTTACAAAGAGCTGTCACAAATTTTCTTACTTGTATTTAGACAAAAAAATATATAGCCTGAGATAGCACGCTTCCAAAGAAAGCATGCAATCAATATGGCTTCAACGGTAAAACTATTTTAGTTTGTTTATTGTTTACCATTCACAAATCTTATGAAATCAATTAATATTTTTTTAATCAATTGTCTCATGTCTAAAGGCGTAAGTATTAATCAATCAATTTAAATCACACCCTTTCTCAGAAAGATACACTACATGAGCAAATGTTTGTGGACACCAGACCATAAGTTTTATATGCGCTAACTTAACATCTAATTTGCATTTCATTCCTGTTTGCCAGTTATAATATTCGCAGTAATATTTTCCATTCTTCTGGGATTTCAATGTGTGCTAGAAAAGATTTGTGCTCAATCATAAACAAGAGCAATAATAATGTCAGGTCTTGGTTTTTAATAGGGTTGAGGTCAGAGCTCTATAGCAGCCCACTCAAGATGTTCCATTCTAAACCATGAATATTAAATCCTCATGGGGTTCATTGTGTGCACAGAGGCACCGTCATGCTGAAACAGGTTTGAGTGTCCTATTTCAAATGAAGGGAGAATTTTATGCAACCACATTCAAGGATATCCTATACAATTGTGTGCCTTTGTGGTTACAGTTTGGGGAAGAACAACATGTGGCAGGAAAAGTCAGGTATCCCAGTACTTCTGTACAGCTAGTGTATATTTGAGAACAGTTTTTACAGGAAATGTCTTTTTTTTTTTTTTACTTCATTATTATACATTGGCAATGACCAAAGCTGGCACACTGAGGAAAAAATAAAATCTACTGCTGTGACAGTGTGCAGTGCTGCTCAACCAGAAATACAATATTGTATGATGAAGTTACAAACATGTTCAGAGAACACCAAAAGGCTTTGAAGTGCAGCTGTTGAAATGGTCCTTAGCTCAGAGAAATCAAGGTTGCATTTGGGGAAGACCAGAGTGGGGGGATTCCCACCAGAAACAAACAGGGTGAGAATTACTTGAGTAAAAGTTAACAAAAATGAGAATCCACATGGGAAGAGACAGGAATAAATCTTTGTATTTGCATATTTCTTTTTTTACATGGCTAAAGTACATTTCCAGTTTTATGACTGTAACTAACCTACAGTTATATAAACCTCATGAATGATGGAAATTAAAACAGTAAAGCCACACCATTAGTTGAGTGGTGCGATTAGTTAAGTCTCATAAATTAGGCAACAAAACATTTACACAGACAAGCTTTTATAACAAAAGGTTTTATTGGCTTATCTAATCATATATAAAGTCATCTGACATGTTCAGCCCTGTAGAGTCACAAAAAAGCTTGAAGATGAGGACACATACGATACAAAACAAAAACATTTGGTGCAAGAGTGATCAAAAAAAAATCCATAAAAAAAAAACAAAAAACAAAAAAAAAAAAAACTTCATATCATGCATCAGACAACAAATCAAATGGGGGGGAAAAAAAAAAAAAAAAAAAAAAAAACATTTTTTAGTGTTTTGTATATTATTGTAAACAAAATCTTTCTAGAGATCATATCAAAACACATTATGGCAAGTAACAAAAATAAAACAGGAAGAGACATGAAACAATTTCAAGAAGTCCAAAGGGGAAGAGATCTACAAGGAAACACTGCTTGGCAAAAACAAACTGCTTAACAGACATAAAAAAAAAAAAATTAAAAAAAAGTATTCGAACAGACCAACATGAATGATAATCGTAAACACAGGTGGCATTATTATGGTTCTACAATATGGCTGATGTACACTACAATATTACCACTACATAGGCTACATGAAACACGTCCCTGGTTTTGTCGTGTGTACAGCGATGAGGTATTTTATGGTCAATTGTGTTCTTTTTGCCACTTTTTTTTTCCATTTTTTTTTTTTTTTTTTAGTATGGGACAGGTTTGGAGTGCAGCATTTAGGTTTTAAGCCCCAACACTAGTGCAGAATCAGCAGTTCTTTGTGAGGGGACTGAGGCCAATAGCTGTGTCCCGTTCATGCTGGATTGGAGCAGGAGACATGGAAGGAAGACAGAGGGAGTCTTCCTGCTCCATTCACGGGCACAGCAAAGATTGCATTTGTGTTAGATCAGGGGAAAAAGGATGATCAGATTCACAAGTCTCCTCAGGCTGTGATATTCCTGATTTCATGGCTATCAGATAAAAAATTATTCAACAGGTTCAGGTCCAAAAAAAAAAAAAAAAAAAAAAAAAGTCCACCACTTAGAGGTTCTCCAAGCAAGACCTTGAAAGGGAAGTTTGCATTTTTTTGTCCATTAGGCATCAAATTTGTAATTTGAGAGGTAGAATTCCAAATGCAGCTATTCACGCAAAAACAAAAATATCAACTTAATACTTAAATACACTTTGAATACAAAGAGGCCCTGTTCTTACACTCAAGGCTCCACAGCACAAAGAAATTGGTATGGCATCCATGTCGATAGCATTACTAAATCAAATCATGCTAATAACCCTCTCATCCTGCTATATATATAAAAAATAAAATAAAAAATGCCCCTATCAATAAACACCCATTTTCATTAAAAAAAAAAAAAAAAAAAAAAAAAGAAAATCACAGCTTTTCTCTGAACAAAGCATGTATGTATTTGTTATCCAACAGTTTTTGTCTTCAGTGGTAAAAGTGCTAATATGATTCCTTGAGAAATAAAAGGGATGAGAGCTGACACATTTAACAGGGGGGGTTATGATTTATGGCTGATTTATACTTCTGTAAACCACTGAGACAAGCCAAAGAGTTCATATGTAAGTAAAAGCTTGAGGGTTAAAAAAGAAAAATCAACAACCTCATGATCTGATCTGCGCTGCATTACAGTGATTGGAGTATACAGTAATGTCAGGGACGCGACAAGACCCAAACAGCTCTACACCAAATCCAGAACTTGTGGAACAAACTGAGGAAAACTAGTAACATTAGTAACTAGTTGCATTAAAATAGAGATATGGCAACAACCTGGGGCAATACGTTTTTATTATATGAAAAAACCCTGAAGGAAATGCAAGACATATTTCAGCAGAATATTGCCATTAATGAGCAAGTACAATGTAAAAACTAATAACAACCGCATTCAATATTATCCTCCTACTTCGTTCCATCATGTCTTCTACAGTGAAAAGTAAGGCTCCACGCTTTGTTTCTCAGTTCACAATGTTCTGGTCTGCTACATGCAACACTGCCCCCTACTGTACACACTGATGCGAATGTTTTTACATGACATGCACGTGTTTACAGATTCAGATGCAGAAGTATAAATCAGCCTGTGTACGACAAACCCTGAGGCCACATTTCAGTAGCTGTAAAGATGCTACCTAAAATCTTCCACGCATGCAGATTTCCATGAGCGTTCGCATGGGACTGGGCGTGTGCAATTGTGTTCATAACCATATCTTATGACTTGTCCTTTAGTGATTAAAGTATGCAAAGTGTTTTCACATTGAGAAAAGTACCGTAATCTCTGCATATGTACAAGTAGTGGAAAGATTCACCAGTGTGATCAGCTAAAACAGGTAGACTGAGTGTGGATTTGCTTTTTTTTCCTCAAGGAATTTCTGAAAACAAGATTCACTGTAGTTTTAAACTATACTAAGAAAAATTCAGTGCTAGTTGCACCTAATTATTAAAAAAATGCTTTTTTTTCCTGAGTAATACTTTCAATTATTGTAACAGACAATAGGCCAACATTTTCTGCCACTAAACACTGGGCCACACCCTGACAACAGTTATTACTATAGATCATCTTCATCTATTTTACAACTCTATCCTGATTGCTAAAACACAGGGTTTGAGAAAAAGTCAAGCCAGTCTTTACCTACCCTCTAAATCACAGAAATGACTACACTAATAAAAAATGAGAAACTAAAATACATATTAAAAAAAGAAGAGTTTTAAAAAATTGCATTTGAGGTCAGTTAGACCTTCCCTGGTAGAGTATTAACAATTAATGGCAGTGTAATAATTAATATTTTTTTTTCTTGTTTTAAAAAAAGGGGAATTGGGGTTGAGGGCATTGGAGAAAGTCCTTGTACCAAACTGCAGGGTTAGGCTGGCTACCAAAACCTTTACCTGTAGCTTTGGCTCGTGGGGGTTTTGGTTCCTGAGCTAGCTGGCTCATTTACTTCAGCTAACAGACTGGTATACCCTGAGAATTCCGACACCGGTGTCCGCGATATTCGGGGGTCAACCTCGACGACGACGATCTGGGGGTCAGAGCTGTACGCCAGGGGTGTCCGACGCTCGGATTTGAACTGGGAGCCGAATGCCTGAGCGAAGTTCTCGATCTGAAATGTGGGTCGCATGTCCACCTCCTTGGATGGCTGCAGGGCCGTCAGATCAGGAGGAGAAGATAGCGAATAGACAGAGCTGGAGCCAGTGCTGGTGCTGTTCGCCGTGGTGACATTGACATTCTTTACCTGCTCCTTCCGTCCGCCACCATTAGCAAGCGCTTGGGTGTCCAACTGCTCAGTTAGCTCTTGAGATGGCGTGAGCTGCTGGTGGGCAGAGGGCTCAAGGGCACTCAGGTGAAAGGCCTGTTGGGAGGAAGGCGAGGTGTGGGAGGGAGATTGGGATCCCACCAGCATGCTGAAGTGGGACTTTGGTACGGATGAGGGACCGTGGGGGGAGGAGACCGACTGGCCGAAGGTACACTCCAGAGGAGACATAGCATACATGTGCTTCTCTGGAAAGAACGTAAAGACGCCACTACCACCATGGCTTGTCCTCTCCAGTGTCTGCAGCAGGAACTTTGAATACTCGTTCATGACGCCACTTTTGTCAGCTGAGCCATTTGAGGAGCTTTCGTCTGCTCCTAGCTCAGGGGTCGCTGAAGCAGCATGCAGCTCTATGTGGTGTGGATCTGAGAGATCAAAAGTCACATCGCTTTTATGGGAGTAGTGATCTAGCAGACTCTGAAGTACCTCATCTGGGATGCCCGACTTGTCATGCTTGTGGTCAACACTGACTAGAGGTGACGTGTCCAGTAAGGCAAGCGTGGGTTCACCGATGCCGCCTTGGATTACGGTCTGCTGATGAGGAAGGTGAACTGAGCCGTAGTCACCTCCGCCGCTACTGTTCGTTAAATGTAAATACCTTCTTTTCTTCAGAAACTGCATGGCATCGTCGTAGTTGCTGCTTGTGCCACCTTGCTTCGACTCTGAGGAACTCTGGAGGAGGCCTAGACCGTCCATATCTCCCGGTCCAGGCAGATCCATTGGATTGGATTTAGGAGGTAACAGTTTCTGTTCATGGAGAGCTGAGCTTGAGCTTGCCTCACCCACTGAGAGCAAGCTCTTGTCCGCACCCTTGCGTCCGCCTCTCTTAAAGCCGAGCTTGGGAGTGCGAACGTGCTGGTTAGCCATGCTGGTATCTGCCATGTTTCCCATCCCTGAAGAGGATGCCCCAGAGCCAGCGGCCATGTCGATGGCATAGTCTTGCAAGCCAACCATCTGGTTTGCCCCTGAAGCGGCTGTTTTTTTCCTCCGTCGCTCTCCACCCTCCCCACTGTTCTTGGACTTGCCTCTCTTGCGTGGTGGTGCACTGGCATTTCCCTGAGTGTGTAGGTAGCTGCCTTGTCCCAGGTCTTCCTCTCCAAGGTCTAGCATACCTGGGTCCAGACCCTTCTTTATGGCTTCTCCACACGTTCTCTTGTGCTTCAGTAAACGATCAGTACGGGAGAAATACTGCAGACAAGTAAGGAAAGGCCAGAGTTTAAGGCATGAAACAAACAGACACTTAAACATAATTTTTTCCCCACAATTAATAATTATATACATTTGCAGAGGCAATACAAGCAAGATATTTAACGTACCTGTTGGCAAGTATCACATTTATATGGCTTTTCTCCACTGTGTGTCCTTTTGTGTCGCTCCATATGGTATTTCTGAATGAAGCGCATGTTACACTGGTCACAGCTGAATGGTTTTTCCCCTGTTCAATAAAAAAAAAAAAATTCAGTTGTGTACATATGTCGCCTGTAGACTGCTAATGTGTGTTTGGTATAAAAAACAAGGAAAAAAAAAGACACACCCATAGTTTATAAAGAGTGCGTGTGGGTGAAATGTGAAATGAGGATCAACCTGCTGTGTGGAATGATAATGATTGGCAACTTTTATAGATGTACAATGAATGATAAAGCTGAGAATGGGGGATTTATGTCCCAATATCAAACTCACCGCTGTGGATCTTTTCGTGCCGCTGGAGCAGGTACTTCTGGATGAAGCTCATGTTGCACTGACTGCACCTGAAAGGTCTCTCACCTGCACATTCAAAAACAAGGGTTCAGTATTAATAAATCATCTAATTGACCATTTCAGCTTTGGGAGCTGCATCAGCATTGAGCTGCCAGTGAAAAGTCTCACACCTGTGTGGATGAGCACATGTCTGCGCAGGTGGTAGGAGCTGCGGAAAGCGGCGTTGCAGTGTTCACATATGTGCGGCTTGGAGCTGGGAGAAAGGGGACCTCCCTCCCCATCCAGCATCACTGACTGGAAAAAAGAGACAAGAGGAGACTAATCTGTTAATGTCAGTCATTGTATTATCTTTGCACTTTTCTTCTAGTTTAAATATACCCAAAGGCATCTGTACCTTTGTGGAATCCCCTCTCTTTCTTCTACCTCTGCCTTCTGTTCCCTCCCCATTTGCCCTCCGTCCTTTCCTGTGTGTGGAGTCTTTTGGGTCTTTCCCTAATCTTTGAGGAAGCTGCTGTCAAAAAAAGAATAATACAACTTAGCCTGATGGCGCATGAAGAGACACGTGCAGTCACAATAGGATCTTGTACATTGAGTACACGCTGTATATTCAGAGCTAAATTAACCATGCACAAGAACGTAATCTACGAGACAAACAAGCAAGTCCATGTGCAAAAGTACAATTCCCACCCGACCCTCTGTTTCTCTGAACTTACACTGCTGATGTTGACATCATGCAGGAGCATGTTCTGGTGACTTCCGAGCGAAATGTCCAGCATATCTGAACTCTTTCCGCCTCCTGTCCCCGGGCCTGATCCATACAGTGGGATGCGATAATCAAGCTCGTTGAACTTCTCCTGCTTTATGCCCATGCTGTGCAGAAAACCGCCACCGTGCTCTGGAGAATCCCTCTCCTTCTTCAGGACCATCTCTTGTGGCAAATCGGTGACCACCGGCTGCGAGGTGAGCCGCGTGAAGCTGGTGACTGGAGGTAAATGGCTGAACATGATCATGCTGGGGGCGAAGTTGGGGTCCATGCTGCCGTTGCGCAGAAACTCGTTACCTAGCTTGTCCTGGATAATACTCATGGCTGGTTCCTCCAATGATCATTCAGCTCAAAAGATGATACACACTGCGGAGATATAAATGATTGTGTAAGATGACCAGAACAAACGTTCAGACTCTAACATCCAGAAGTTCAAAAACTTCATCAGTAAACAACACCATAACCGACACAGAAAACTAGTACTTTAACCATTTCCTTCTAATATGTTCTGCACATGACTCACAGGAAGTCAGGAAGGGATCCAGAAGCATTGGAGGGAACAGTTTCCACTCATGAAAAGATGAACTCTACATGGATTCATTGGGATTTTATCAGATGGGAATTGAAAATCGTCTGCAATTGCACTTTATATATAAATTTTCATTATCAGGACCACTTTATTTTATTAGTAACATCAATTGTCTTTCGGTTAAAAAGTGCAATTTGGGTGAAATGGTCCAAGTTCTTTGAATAAAGAGAGAACTCGCCCTCATCATTATCATCATCCTCATCTCATCACATCACAGGCCAATAGATATATCAAAGATGCTCGGATCACCGGGCTCCTTCAACCCTTTATTCAACTTTCATTTTACTGGGTAAAATGAAATATTAACCGACACCAGAGAAGGAATGGGGGGGAAAAGCCAGCCTGATGTGGCGAGGACGTGATTTCGCGACACGGCATCTATTGTGGTGAACATTAAGCTAGCGCACCTACGCTAATGCTAACGACCTTTTACATCAATCATGAGGAAGCGCACAGAGATCAACGCCGCTCTGCTGCAGGTTTTACCCCCAGCATGAGGGAGAGGAGAGGCACGGCGGCGAGGCAGCACTCATACCGCGGCTAGCGTTCGCCAAAGCTTATCCGATAAAGCCATTGAATCCGCGTCTCATGCTAATCCACACATCAATCTCCGTCCAGATAACCAGCTAGCTAAACCACTAGCCGTGCAGCTAGCAAACATTCGCTAGCAAGTCCACCAGCAGAACACACAGGCAGAAATGAATGCGCAATAATATGTATTTCTTTGCAGTTTCATTTCTTTATTAGTGAATAAAAATAAACAAATTCAAGTCTAGCGCTCCACGTACCCGCGTTAGCCCAGGTTCACACAAACACTCAGGCTTTTTATCGCCATCAAGGCAGCGTTAGCTATCGAACAAAAAACATTCCCATGATGGTCAACACACTGCTAGCATGGACCGCGCTGTGTCGCCTACCCACCTGAATAAACAAAAAAACCACGAATAATAATAAACCAGTAAACAAAAACACACAACTTATAACATCATATCGTTAAACTATAACAGGTTTTATCTTTTTTTTATCACATCGCTCCGTGTTTAAACAATAACCGCGTCTTTGCTCCTGCTTTAGCTGTAACGAGCTAATTATAACGCATGATGGTGATGCACAATAATAAAGAAATGTCCTACTTTTAAACGAAAAACGACACGTTAGACGGTTTATTCATGACAGAAAAAAAACAGCAATAATATTTTATTTTTATATTAAATTTAAACAGAAATCAGGCTGAAGCTAATGAAGGGTTAGCATGTGAGCTCGGTGTTAAATGGCCCATTAAGGCAGCGCACACAGAAACAATGATGCTGGTCGAGCAGCGCCGCCGCATCTCCCCGTGAACGCTCCGGATCCTCGCGTCGCACCGACCCGCTTTTCAAAACCTTCCCGCGATCCCGTTTATGATGCAGGAACACTCACCCGCGCATCTCCACGTCCGCCTCCGGACGTCTGAATGAACCCCAAACACGCAGTTTGTTCAGCGTTCACTGCCAAAACATTGTTCTCCTGCAGCTGTTGCCCTCTTCCATCTTGTGTCGGCGCGGGGGATTATGGGTAAAGCGGACGGGTCGGGAGAGGAGACAGACGAGTCCCAGTGCGGGACAGTGCTGCTGTCTCACTTCCTGCGGCACCGTCCACCATTCTGTCCTCACTTCCAGTTCATCCTGTTTCCTTAACAATAAAACTAGTGGAAGCCACTACAATACATGTATAAAGCTCATTCATTAGGGTATATTAAGATATATCTGGGTTACTTTATTATACAGCACACTGACTGAAACAAGCCTGCCTTTGATATAATTGATTTCATGTAATCAATTATATAAAGCAAACATATATATTTATATACACAGTGGAAGGAAAATGTTCCTGGTTTCTTATTTTTTCCTCATGTTTGTCACACGTTTTAGATCAAACTAATTTAAATATTAGTAAAAGATAACGCAAGTGAATACAACATGCAGTTTTTAAATGAAGGTTTTTATTATTGAGGGAAAACAAAATCCAAAACTACATGTAAAAATTTATTTGCCTCCTAAACATAATAACTGGCTTTGCCACCCTCAGCAGCAACAACTACATTCAAGCGTTTGTGATAACTTGCTTTTAATAATTCGAGCATGAACCGCCTTTTTAAGGTCATGCCACAGCATCTCCATAGGATTCAGGGCAGGACTTTGACTAGGCCACTCCAACTTCTTCATTTTCTTTTTCTTCAGCCATTCAGAGGTAGACTTGCTGGTGTGTTTTGGATCATTGTCCTGCAGCAGAACCCAAGTTCTCTTCAGTTTGAGGTCACGAACAGATGGTTGGACATTCTCCTTCAGGATTTTTTGGTAAACAGCTGAATTCATGGTTCCACTTATCACAGAAAGTCTTCCAGGTTCTGAAGCAGCAAAACAGCCCCAGACCATCACACTACCACCACCATATTTTACTGTCGGTATGATATTCTTTTTCTGAAATGTGGTGTTACTTTTACACCAGACGTAATGGGACACAACTTTTGTTTCGTCAGTCCACAGAGTATTTTCCCAAATGTCTTGGGGATCATCTAGATGTTTTCTGGCAAAACTGAGACGAGCCTTTAAGTTCTTTTTGCTCAGCAGAGGTTTTTGACTTGGAACTCTGTTATACAGACCATTTTTGCCCCTTGTCTTTTTCTTATGGTGAAGTCATGAACACTGACCTTAACTGAGGCAAGTGAGGTCTGCAGTTGTTTGGATGTTGTTGTGGGGTCTTTTGTGACCTCTTGGATGAGTCATCGCTGTGCTTTTGGGGTAATTTTGGTCAGCCGGCCACTCCTGGGAAGGTTCTCCACTGTTCCATGTTTTTGCCATTTTTTATTAATAGCTCTCACTGTGGTTCACTGGAGCCCCAAAGCTTTAGAAACGGCTTTATAACCTTTTCCAGACTGATAGATCCCAATTACTTTCTTTCTTATTTGTTTCTGAATTTCTTTAGAACTCAGCATGATGTCTAGCTTTTAAGGATCTTTTGGTCTACTTCACTTTGTCAGGCAGGTCCTATTTAAGTGATTTCTTGATTGTAAACAGGTGTGGCAGTAATCAGGCCTGGGTGTGACGAGAGAAATTGAACTCAGGTGTGATAAACCACAGTTTTAACAGGGGGGCAAACACTTTTTCACACAGTGCCATGTAGTTTTGGATTTTGTTTTCCCTCAATAATAAAAACCTTCATTTTAAGGTTATCTTTCACTAATATTTAAATTAGTTTGATGATATAAAACATTAAAGTCTGACAAACGTGAAAAAATACGAAATCAGAAATCAGCTCTCTATGAACATGGGATCCACTACCTAAATAGCTCATAGACATAATAAACAAAGCCAGAAGCTTGATCCCCATTGCTCTATTATAGACTGCTCTACTGAACTTCTTCTTCTTCTTCTTCTTCTTCTTATTATTATTATTATTATTATTTGACAAAACATGAAATTAAAGTTTAAAGACTTTATGACTGAAAAGTACACAGCAGATAAATTTGACAGCTAGAATAGTATATAAAATTAAACACATTTTTTTAGGATTGTATTTATGCTTGTATATGAATTTCAAGTATGTGAATAGCATATGTCTTGAAAAAAAATGCATGTTCACATTAATTTTACTGTACTTCCAAATAAAGTACATTCTTTAAACAGTAGATGGCAACATATGATCTTGTGTTATCTGTTGGTTTGTATACAGAGGATCTCTTGTGCCTTTGGTTTCTCAAAGTGTAGTCTGTATGGATAATTTGCTAAAACTGAGTGCAAGGTGGATAGGACACCAGTCCATCACAGAGCACCATGCACTCTCACATTAAACATGAGATTACTGTCGATAGTACCACTTAAAAACCACATAGATTGCTTTGTGCTGTAATTAATACAGTTTTACTACAATTGTTTTAGAACTATAATTTCTATAATAAGTTTACAGAACGCAGTTGACACAAACAGTTTTGCAGTTCTTCATAATAGACACAATGGTGAAACTATAATGAATTTCCTTGTTACACAATTACATTTGTTAAACATATAGTATACAACTATTATTAACTATTTATTTATAATACCCCAAAATCTCAATTTATAGTCACTCAAAAATGGAGGCTTTTTCCACCTTCATTTTAGAAAGTTATTAATTTAAAATTCATTTATTAATTTAAAATGTATTAAATAAATCTATATTTTTGTGAAGCTGCAGTGACAATGACCATTGTTAAAATCCATATACTAATTAAATGCAATTGATATAAAATTGGACTTGGACAGTGGTAAGAAACCCACATGAGCATCAGGAGCACATGAGGAACTCAAAGTGGACTCTAACCTAAGATCAGACTTCAAAGGTGGAAAACTTGGTCTATAGATTGGATTCAACTTCATTGCATACGTTATGGTACAAGGCCACGAAATGCTGTTAGCATCTAACCGGAAGTGCATTGGCAGTAGTGTAAAATATTTACATATTTACATAAGTGAAACATTTCTATGCATGCGCAAAATTATATGGACTGTGCAAAAAAAGAAGGCTATTAAATACAGTGTGCAACATATGCAACATAAAGGTTATTATAGAGCATTTTGAGTATTAAAGTGTGTATAAAGTATATGATGAGCATTAAAAATGGTATATAAGTAGGATATATAATGTATATAAATCTTCCATAAAACATCCATAAGAACATATATGTTAATAAAACATATAGATTGTTTCCATCAGATCAGAACAAAGCATCAGTGTGTCAGTGTGGCATTTACTCTACAATCACCGGTGATAATGTAATTAAATTATAATTAATGTTTAATATCTTTAATGTAAATGTATTAAAATGTGTAGCATTCATGTGACTTTTCCTGCATTACACGCTAATACTAATACTGATATAACATTTGGCTTGTAGAGCACAGACTGTTAAACAGCAGGTTGTTAAAGCGCAAGTGATGGAGTGAGATGTAACGCCTTCACTTTATGGCGCTGTTTTTCCTCAGGCCACGCCCCCTACTCCCCTTCCCGTCCAATCACAGAGCCGGGTTCAAACAACGATGTAAATTTGTGGAGCTCGCACCACGGGCACGCCGTCACCGATCGCCGCAGTGTGTGTTTGTGTGTGTAGCGGGTCAGTGTGTGTAGTACGGCAGCGCAATGGAGGTGCGCAAAGGACACACCGCAGCGCACTGGAACCGAGTCAGGGAAGAGATGCAATAATAATGGAAAGTACATGAAGTAATAATAATATTATTAATAAAAGAAAGTAAGAAAGGAGCGCTTTGTTCAAGAAGATGATTCAGTGTAAAGTTGTGAACAGGAGCCCAAATGTGCAGCTAATTCAGCATTTGTTCATATAAGCTTAGGATTGAAAAACAAAGTCTGAATTGCAGCTCGGAATGAACCAGCAGCATTGAGAGAGGTGCGTAATGCGCAAGTAGCTTTACAGGTAAACTTCAGCTGTACTTCACAGAAACATCATTAATAAAAGCACCATGTCGGCCATCAGAAGGAAATTCGGTGAGGAATACCAGGTTGTGAACACAACTCGAGCTGCGTCTTTCTCCGCGCCGGCCAAGCGCAAAAGGCAGCGCTTCGTGGAGAAGAACGGACGCTGCAACGTGCAGCACGGGAACCTGGGCGGCGAGACGAGCCGCTACCTCTCGGACCTGTTCACCACGCTGGTGGACCTGAAGTGGCGCTGGAATCTGCTTATCTTCCTGCTCACCTACACGGTGGCGTGGCTCGTCATGGCTTCCATGTGGTGGCTGATCGCGTACGCACGTGGAGACCTCGGCCGTGGCCACGACCCCGACTACACGCCGTGCGTGGCCAACGTGTACAACTTCCCCTCCGCCTTCCTCTTCTTCATCGAGACCGAGGCCACGATCGGCTACGGGTATCGCTACATCACGGAGAAGTGCCCCGAGGGCATCATCCTGTTCCTGTTCCAGTCTCTGCTCGGTTCCATCGTGGACGCCTTCCTCATCGGCTGCATGTTCATCAAGATGTCGCAGCCGAAGAAGCGCGCCGAGACGCTCATGTTCAGCCAGGACGCCGTGATCTCGCAGCGGGACGGAAAACTCTGCCTCATGTTCCGCGTGGGGAACCTCAGGAACAGCCACATGGTGTCGGCTCAGATCAGGTGCAAGCTCATCAAGGTAACGCGGTCTCCATACGCATGTTCTTTGCCCTTCCCTAACCTGTCACTATCTAAAAATACCTGCTGTAATCCATTCTTCAAGATTTCAATTACAGTCAAAATCACCCACTGAATTGTTCACATGCATCCAGCTGATCTTTAATTTAATTTAGTTTACATGTTCACTGAGTGTTGATTTAAACATGGTGGCTTTTCTGCGATTGTTACATCATTTTAAGATGATATGATAGTAATAGAGCAATAATTCCTCTTACACCATGATGTAAAAGTAACAATTCCTATCCAAAGATGATGAGAAAGTAATAATACCTGTCACACCTGATGCGTAAAAGTCCATGAAAGTAAAGCAAAGAAGTTGCTTGCTGAAAAATTAAAACGCCCTAAAACGTATGCACTTGGTGTCACATATTGTTCTCTTATGTAAACCTGCACTCTGACACATTCTTAATAACTGTGGCATGAACCACTGAGGAAAGCTGCTGTAACTGTGGTTCACACTCCACATTGTTTGAACTCTACCAAAACACAAAACAATGTTTTTTTTATTCATTTTTGGGTTTGGGGACCGAAGCAATAGCAGTGTATTGATGCAATAGATACAAAGAACAGATCATGTCTTATTATATGTCTTCATTAAACAAACACTAATTGTATAGACTAGCATATCTTAATATAATCATATTGCAGTTATGTATTACATTTTAACGAGGGCACCATATATTGTGTCTGAGCTCAGTTCCAGATATTATTAATCCATATTATAGATTAGTCAGTATATAAAAAACATGGTATTTCTGAGCACTTCTAGTATTTCCCATGTAAATGCTGGTATAGTACAGTCATGGAGGATACACACCAAGTGTGAATTTCCCACATATTCAAACCAGCGGTGTAAAAGTAATGTTATTTCATCACACATGTGCAAAATGGAGCAATAAAACTCTAAACACTACTTTTTAAAATTGTGTTGCTCACCTTTCTCAGCCACATGATTTCACTAAAATCACTAGTGTGAAAATATTTATTTAACACATGACAAGAAATAGATGAGCAAGAAGGTTAGAATTATTTTTCCCCTTTATTGATCTTTGTCGAGAAGAAGAGCTCATGTCGACTTCTAAAGGTATAAATGATCACAGCCCAATTGGATTATACTAATCACATAATCTTTAAAAAGAAAGTAAACTGATCAGATAATCACTTTTATGCTGCAGTCGATACATACATTAGTTTAAGCGCAGAGATAGAGCCAAGGCACTGACATTCTAAGCACCCTTTTCACCCTATAAAACGTTACTGCAGAGCCCATACGGTATATGTCAGCCACAATGGTGATTTTCTCTGTTCTTGGTGAGCTGTCAGAAAATACCAGAGTCCTGTACTTTTTAAAGCCGAGGGAGTGGGTCATTATACCTTTGAAATGTAGCCTAGAGGAATGACTTGAGTGACTGGGAGGTAAAGATGTGGAGCGACAGTAAAGAGGCTACATCAAGCACTCAGCAGAACTACATCTCAAGGTTACTCAAGCTCAGTGTAATCAATCAATGCAACAATAATAAACACTCTACTAACAGACAGGTCACGGCATTTAATATTGAGAAGCAGTTCAAATGAATGCATGTAATATATACATGCAGTCCGAATAATTGCCGGGCCGATCTATCCGTGCCTGCGGCTGTCGTTCTGCCATGCTGTCAGAATAATTTTTCATTAGACAGCGATGAAGTGTGGACACATACCATTACCTAAATAAAATACAGACTCATGGCCAGTAAAAGTGAGGAGGTTCTCTGTTGTATGTCCTGCCATGACTTTTTAATCGTTTTTGTAGTGGGGGAGAATTATTGATAAAGGGGATGAAGGGATTAGTAAAATAGATATAAAGATGCAATGAAAAAAAAAGACAAGTGCAGGATTTAAGGACAGATCAGCGGGAGGATAATGTTCAAAACAGGTGTGTGTGTGTGTGTGTGTGTGTGTGTGTGTGTGTGTGTGGAGGGGGTGGTTTGGGGTTGGAGGGTGTACTCTGAGGCCTCAGGAAAGTAGAAAGTGATTGACAGTCCATTGCTGACAGCAGCAGATGAGAGCAGGTGCATTGCAGAGAGAAGTGAGTGGATTGATGGCTAACTTTAGGTGCTTCTTCTCTTCTCTCTCTCTCTCTCTCTGCTATAATCAACCCTAGAACAATAGATTAGAGGTCCGAGCATCCGCAGCAGTAGCAGCACATCATTGCACCAGATTGTTGTGCAGCGTAAGCACTCTGGCCTTACCTCTGAGATTTACACTCTGACTATCATAGTAGAGTTTTCTATTCGCTCTTAATGTGTTGACTTGTTCCAATGACAGAAACAAAGGAGCCAAGTGTGTAACGCACGACTGAACTTAATTAATTTAACTGAAAAGTAGGAAGTGCCTTCGCCACATTAGAATGATATGAGTTTTGTAGGAGCCATTACATTGTATAGAGCCAGTTTAAAAAATAGGAAAAGTCAAGGGCACAATGCTGTGTAGCATTGCAGATGATGCCACAGAGCCATAGTTTTTGTTTAATGTTATACGTTCCGATTCTGACAATCTGTTTTGTAGGTTTGTAGGATTTGTGCATATGTTTATAGTTTTGTTCATAATTTCTTCATTGTTTTATTCTGGCTAATTTACTATTAATCTGCTTTGGAGGACACATCATACGAATCACCAGACAGACTTTAAACAATGGTATTTTAATAAAAGGTTGTCCTAATGGTGTTGATCCAAATAAACAATAAAGTAATGATGTGCTATCTGTGACTATTCTTTTGAGCAATTGAAAAATTGAAAACTGAAGTCTATGTACAATAGGGCTGAAACAACTATTCGATAAAATTGTTAATTAGTTGTTAACAAATGTCGTTATCGATTAGTTGGGCTGCTTGAGTTACGGGTTAGCGTGACCGAAAGATAACACAGCCACTCGCGAAATGCCGCAGAGTACAGGTCAACCGGCAGCAGGAAAAAAGTGTGTGTCCTAAGTCATCCAAGGCATGGGAGCATTTTTTTATTAAACGCAACGAAGAACTTGCAAGTTATGCAAAGTGGAGATTGTGTGGCATTGAAGTACCACAGTGATGCATGAGAACATGAAAAGAACACACACTGGTGTCATGGATGGAGGCGAAACATCAGCACGTTAAGCAAAAACGGTGTAATCCTTATTTTGTGAAAATGGTTTAGTTTAATGAAGTGCTAATGTGTAAACTGTTTGTTTGCTAACTTCCGGACAGTCGCACTGGATTTGTTCAGTCGTAACATAGTAATGGATTAAATTAAAACGTTATGAACAAACACTAAATCTAAAAGCAGCAAATAACAGCAGCAGTAAATTATATATATTTAGTCACGGTTGTGGTTTTCAGCGAATGCTTATGCATTTGTACACCAGTGCATATTTTTTAATTAAGACTGTTAGCTTGCTGCGTTTTTCTGGTCCATTCTCTCTATTGCATTTGTCTACTATAACAGTTAACAGTCTGTTTTCACATGTGATTCACTGTGGCTATATTACGTTCAAATGCTTGTTTTCAATGTTTGTATATTTAATTTATGCGTGTATCTTGAACAAATATACAAAGTTTAATTCATTATATATTCTAGATGCTTATATCTTCACAACTAAACAAAATATCTGTGCATTTTTTTAACAATAATTGTCAAAATATTTTGTTGTATAATTTTTTATATATATTTTTTTAAAGCATGAACAAACGTCTGACTAATCGATTGTCAAAATAAAACAAAACAAAACAAAGAAATTATTGGGTACAAGAACTGTGGAGGTTATTTTTTATTAATGTTTGCCCTAAAGTGCTATTAATAGCTAGCATATAAATATATTCAAACAGTAAATAGGCATATATTAATGTTCAACTTTAGTACTCTGTACACTTCAGTATTTTGTACAGTTGACCTTTTCCCATTAATAAAACATTCAAATATATTAAATATGAATTGGGGTTGTTCCTTTTTCCATAAGAAGAGTTTAAAAGACAACGATGCTGTGAATAAAATCTCTGTAGATAGTGTGGCACATGAATGGGGAAGTGTTGGAGACACAAATGCCATAAGGTGATAAATGGTTTGTGTTAGCAAAATTAGCATTAGCTTACAACTTGATTTCTTTTATAATGTCACAAAAAAAGAAAATGTACTAAATAGAACAGTTTTTGCAAGAAGAAGACAATAACATCTTATATTAGATTATTATTTCAATATCAGTTCATATAACAGTGTCCCACCTGGAAGTGTGCTGTTTTTTCTCTCACAAAATTCAATCAAAAGAAAATGCACTTTGATTGGAAAAGGAATTTTTATAGGAACCCAACCAATCAACACTATGAAATCTGATATTCTTGTAATATGCACTGCCAAAATTCTGCCCAGAATACTGTTTTCTTACATTAACTATGAAACAGTAGTTTTCTATTGTTTGTAACCCATTGTAGATTTTTCTTTACAGCAGCTGTCATGTGCTGCTGTGGCAGTTTATAGCACAATAGCTTCCCACCATAATGATTTGAACACTCAAAACACTTAAGTTAGATGAAAACTTATTGACTAGCTGGGCTGGAACTCTCTGACTAGGTGATTGAATAAGCTCACCCACAAGATACTGCATCATGACATATTTCCAAACCAATCTTCCACTGCAACAGCTGTGTCAGAGGTTTCCCTTCAGTTAAAGTGAACCCAAGAAATTTCATTAATATGAACTGACCATTTTATTAATAGCAGAGTCAGAGTTCAAAAATGATAAACAGACCCACTTTGAGAGAGATTATTACAAATAATTAATAGTCACACCATTTAAAACTATAACTCGCATGCTGTTGGTAATAACCCTTGTTTTAATGTGCAGAATCAAACCATTGAACAAATTTATTATTTAGCCGTTAAGTAAATCATAAAACGGTAGCAATAGAGAAAAGTTATAAAGAAAAGTAATAGCTCATTAACAGAGCACTATTAGGAACACTACTAGTACTGGGTAGAGTTTCCATTTGCTATCAATTCTTAATGGATTGCACAAGATATTGAAAACATTCTCCGACATGACTGCATCATGCTGCTACCCCTGCAGATTTTCCAGGTGCATTTCACCTTCTGAATCTCCTGTTCTACCACATCCCACAGTGACTGGGAAGGTGACTGAAGAGCACTGAATTTATTGTCATGTTCATGAAACCAGCTTGATTTTTCTTGATTCTTTTTTTGTGTCATGTGCATATTCATGTTAGAAGTAGTCATTAGTTGATGAGTTAATTGTGCCCATGAAGGGATGCACCTAGTGAGCAACAATAAATCTACATTGTGGTATTCAAGTTACAATTGATTGGTATTAACAGCCCCAAAGTGTGCCATAAACAACTTCACAACACTATTACACAAACTCCAACAGCCTGGACTGTTGACACAGGGCAGGTTGGGTCTATGGATTCAATCTGTAAATGTCAAAATCTGTCCCTACAATCTGTATGTCTCAGACATCGAGATTCATCAGATCATGCTATATATTTCCTGTCTTCAGCTGTCCAATTTTGACTTCTTGGCTGACAGAAATGAAATCCAATATGGTCTTCTGATGCAGTAGCCCATCCCCCTCAAGGTTTGAGATGTGCATTGGAAAAGCCTTTCTGTCAGTTTGAACCAATCTGTCCATTTATTTTTGACCTCTCTCCACAAGAAGTTGTTTTTCCATCCACAAAACTGCCACTCACTATGTTTTTTCTTAGTTACAGCAGGTACAGAAATATGGAAATTGTGAAATGATCAGTGGCGCTTTCACACACACATACACACACACACACAAACAGCTTTTTAAATTCAAACAGAGATAAATGTGGAGTCATTTGGTAGCAAATGGTGGCTTCAAGACTACAAAGCATTACAAGAAATTCACTTTTATCAATACAAACACTTTGATCCGTTCCCCAATGCATTCTACATACTATAGCATGTTGACTTGAGAGACATTTTTATCTGGATAAAATGATCTATCTATCTAGCCAAAACAAAGATTGTGAAAGCAAAAGTAACATTCAATGCATGTTTTTATTTCATTTATATATTTTTTTTATCTAACTTTAATCTAATCTGTGTTTTCCCCAGTTGTGTTCTCTGTTATTTCTTTAGCAAATGCTAGTTCACCACTCAAGGTGCTCCACATAAGCAGCTATCCTACAAATATATAAAGAATAAATGATCCAGCCCCCATCTATACAGCCAAAACAGTGCTACAACATGGACACGTCTGACCAAAATAAGATTTCTTGGCAGTAAATGGAAAATTTTGCTACTAGCAAAGAATGAATGAACAAGTGAAATTTAGAATTGGATGGATTGTTTATTGTTTATATGTTATAGTCATTTTGAGTGTTTAGTCCTGTTTAATATAACAAGATGCTGTATCATGTCACAGGTGATGTTTTAAAATTAACTGACAATTACTGAATCAATTATGTTTTGAGAAATTAAATTATTGATTTGACAGAAATAACAGACATGGATAATTGTGTTCTATGCTGAGACTGCCACATGATTTCCACTCACAGACCTGTTTTCTACCAGTCAATCAAACCAAGCCCACATAAAAACACTTTCTGTTGTGTGTCATATCTATGTGTTTTTATCTGAGACACAAACCTAAATGTCAAATGCAATCCAAAATTTCATGCTGTTACTCCAACATTGTGAGACGTCAATATTTGGGCAGGTGGTGTTGGGCATGTGCACTATTTAGTCAAACATTTGTTGCCACTTGACCATCACACTTGTATTTAGTTCTTCCTAAAACCGTTGCCATAGTTGGAGACACATTTGAATGGAATGTCTTTGTAGAATGTAGAATGGTCTTCCTTTTTCTGAAACTAAGAGACCCAAACCTGTTTCAGTATGACTGTGCCTCTGTGCACAAAACAAGGTCCATTAAGATATGGTTTGAAGGGTGAGTGCTGGCAGGTGCTTTCTCCAAGACACATAAAACCAGACATGCTATGTCACAGGGCAGTTGAACACACACATTTAACTATACATGATCTCACACAAACCCACTATTACCTCATAGTCCAGTGTTGCTCTGATCAACAGGGGAGAGGAAGCAAAGAGAGCAAAGCTATCCAATTTTGTTGTCTATGACTCCCCTTTGCAGATTGCTGTAGAATTGTCCTGGTGACATGGTAAAGGGTTTCCTGTTGTGCTACACTGGAGTCCTCTCATTGTTTTTTTTTCTTTTCAAATTGAAATGAGCTTTTTTTGTACTGCAGCACTGACTGTTGGTGTTAATTCTACAGAGCTGACGGCAATCTGCACTGCTCAGCAATATCTGTGTCCTTGTCTAATACAGAGTTTATGTATTATAGCTTCTATTTGTAACCCTTAATATTATTTCCAATGTCAGCAGGAAAAAAACAGCACTCTGTGCTGAACTGCTTCATTAAGAAACACTGCAGTGTGTGTATGTGTACTTAGGTCCAGGAAGATGATGTAGCATGAAAATATGTTATTTTTCTAACTATGGAAGCTCCTATGACACCACGTCTGTCTTGACCTGTCCTTGACGACCTGTCCTTCGTCATGTGGAGCAACAATCTCGGGCAGGGACCCTCACCTGATGTGCATCACGTGCATGGGCCCGAAGCACGCTCAAACGTCGCTCCCGGACCCACAAGCATGCGTTCACTGTGCGCCAATGCCGGTGAAAAATTTAGAGAGACGGCTGAGAGTGGCGGTGGCTAACCAACAAGATCCATGTCTGTCCGGTGCTGCCACCTCTGTTCGATAACCTCCTCACAGAGAGGGCGATGCTAACTCTGACCTTTTCGATTTGGCTATGGAGGAAGAGGATGAGGACGACAGTGGTCCCTTCCTGGCCCAACAGTCGAGACCCCACAGCACAGGCGTAGCTTAGCCTGCGGCCCAGGACGCAGAAGAAGCTAAGAGGGATCTTTATGACTAGAAAAGTCTGCCGCCTGCTTAACCCACAACGAGTCAACTCCTGCCCGCCGTACCAGCTTGCATGAAGGAGATGTCTCACCACTGGTCTAGCCCCTTCAAAAGTAAGCTTACCGCGAAAGGTTGCTCTAAGCTAGAGATTTAGGGGTTGGGAGAGCTGGGGTTGGCCGGACCCCCAGCGGTAGAGTCTTTGGTGGCCAACACCTCCATCCAAATCGGCGCTCTATTTCCGCCTCCTCTCAAATTTCGCTGCCAAGCAAAATGGAAAGACTGACGGCGTCTATCCATTAGAGGATAAATATGTGGCTCAGTCAGTGTGCTTGCTGAACACTGTGACTTTACTGTACGCATACCAGGCAGAGATTTTGGAGGAGATGGGGCGACAGCTCTACAGGGGAGTGCCCAGCCCGGCACTCTGGGACAAGATTTGTGTGGTGAGTGACCCAGCTCTGGAAAAAATGAGAGAAACCAGCACTCTCAGGTAACAAGAGGATGAAGCTTTCAACCTCTGTTTACCTCACAAGCTATCACTGAAACCACCCTCTTAGCCAGCGCGACAGGTCTGCCGCAGCTGCAAGAGGGAGACCGGTTGGTGCGAGAAGTGCGAGACCAGCTATCAGCGGGCAGCATGCTGGCCAGTGTCCGAGATTAGGCGGCTTGGAACCATGGGGGAAGCATCCGTTTGTGGCGTTTAGAAACTGTCCGCCCCACCCTGAGGTTCGAAAAAAAAAGCGTACAGCCTGACACGCTAATGTTCCCCTATACTCCTCTCTCCACCTGCAAACAGAATGAGGAGGGAACACAGCCCGGTTCTGAGTTCCGTAAGGGCTTTCTCCTTAAGTTCTCCTATAGTTCAGTGTCACCAAGCACTCACAGAATGTGTTCAGGCGCACGTCAGTTTAGATGTCTGCACAATAAAGATTGCAGCATCGCATCCAAACCGTGGGCTGAGGGCGATATGCAACCCAAGTTAAAAAAAACACAATAAATGTGGCACTTTCGCTTCCAGGCGGCCAGTTGAGGGCGATAGTTTGCAAAAATGGCAAAGAAGTATCAAGCACCCCCCTGAGTCTCACCGCTGGATTGAGTGCTAGGTCTTACAGCACGTCGAAGGTCGTGACATCATCAAACGCGACCAAAGAGGAACAAAAGTATACCAGGGTCCTCTTTTTGCGAGCCTTCTCAACTGGCACGCATGTGCTGCCCAACCGTGGGTGTTATGCACTATTTCACGGGGGTACAGGCTTCAACCCGCCATGAAACCACCCAGGTTCAACAGGGTGTTTGTCTCGGTGGCCTAACAGCCAAGATCGACTCTTTTTTAAGCAAAAGGGCGATCAAGAGGAAAGCTGTCAGGGCTCTTGCTCCCGGTACTTTGTGATCCAGAAGAGAGGGAGCACATCTCTTCATCCGATCTTAGATCTATGTGTGTTAAACAAGCACCTAAGGAAATACTCATTCAAAATGTTGACACACAAAGTGCTTTGTCAGTCAATCCGTCGAAACGATTGGTTTGTAACGATTGATTTATCGGACGCATATTTTCACATAGACGTTTACCCGTCTCACAGAAAATATCTGAGGTTTGCACACAGAGGCACTGCCTACCAGTTTCAAACTATTCTGTTCGGAATGTCTCTAGCCCCGAGAACTTTCAGCAAATGTGTCTTTTACTGTTAAGGAACCACGGGATATGAATTTTGTCTTATATAGACGATTATCTGATATGCTCCTCATCGAGAGAGCGAGCGATCAGAGATGCAGCTCAGCTATGCAGATAGTCACATTGTCTTGTTCCAGTGTTCAGTGGGAGACATATTATGTTTTCTCCAGCATTTGCTGGACAAAGGAAAAGCTTTCTCTACTTCAAAAAATTATATCTAGCGTCTAGTTCTGCATGTCATGTCGGGTTTGGCAACGAACCTGCAGGTCGGCACCCTTTCATAAGTCGTTTTATGAAAGTAGCACGCCGTAAGAGGCCGGTGTCTAGGCAGATGGTTCCACTGTGAGATCTGTCTATGGTCTTGGAGTCCCTTTTGAGCCATCAAATGGCATAGGGTTGAAATTTCTCTATCATAAGACGGCGCTGCTTGTGGCTCTGGTGACAGCTAAGTGTGTGAGCGAGCTGCAAGCCCTGTCTGTCAGTGCTTCCTGTATACAGTTTGCCCTAGGGCTCTCAAAAGTTTCCTTTTGCCCTAACCCGGCGTTTGTACCTAAAGTAATGGATTCTTCTTATAGATGTCCTATTGCAGAGCCTGAGGGTCTAAGGGCCCAGTCTACTAGGGGGATGGTGACATCATGGGCCCTACTTAAGGGAGTTTCTGTTTAGGAAATTTGTGCGGCAGCTGGTTGGGCTACACCACACACCTTTGTGCGATTTTATGGACTAAATGTGTCTGAGTCATCTTTAGCACATGCAATGCTAGGAGCCAGAAGGTAAAGCCCATGTAATTTGGTATAGTGGGATCACGTGCAATCCGGGAGTGGTCTATATCTCCCGTAGTGAAACACCAAGCGAAGTTAGAAAAAAAAACAATGGGTTACTTAATGTAATCCTTGGTTCTTTGATAACAGAGTGAGGTGTTTCACTATGGGAATCGCTTTGGGCGTGACTAACTACAGAAGCTCTTGACAGACAGGTCGACCTGAGATCAGGCTCTCCTCTAGCACATTATTAAATATTACCTGACAGGGATTTCACACAGTGAACATTAGTATTGCTGTTACCCCTCAATCAATTTGCTTTGGTTCCTAAAAGCTTACCAAGAACCTTGAAGGCAAGTAAACTTCTGATTTACCACTTTTCTTTTATTCAAGTGTTCCAGGAAAAAAGAAAAATATTTCAGCAAGGACACCAATTTTATGCAGACATAGCTTTGATTAGTAGCTGTATGACAACAGTACATAACATTTTTCATGTTTTTTTGAACCTGACGGATTCCATCCTCTCATTTCGCTGTAATCTCGTTTTAATGTTTTTTGTTTATGCTTCAGTCATCTGTTAAAAGTAATTTTTTGGGTATAAGCATAAATGACATATATGTCTGCTTAAGTAAGTGTGTCTGGTTGTATTGGGGCTGTTTCTCCTATAGCACAGAGGATAATGTGTGGGTTACTGTGTCTATCCTGTGAAAAGTCTCACCCCTTGGTCTGGGTACACCACCACGAGTGCATCTCAGTCTGTTTACCATCTGGAGCGGCAAGCGCTTGCCGCCAGCTCTGTCCCACTCTCCTGCCAGTCCCTTATGCTCATGTGCAGAGACACAACTCTAAAGACTACATATTGGAATGATTTGAACTAGGAAGGCATAAAAACTGTTTTTTTGTTGTTGTTTTTTTACTTATTACAAGTATGAGAACATTTGTTTTGGTATTCTTTATTACAAATATCAATACTGAATCTGAAATAAATATCATGCACTTGTATTAACACTTGGGAAAATAATTTAGTTCTGTGTATGTTGATTGATGCCATGTACTTCTAGCTTCAAGAATTCCTGCTAAGTTTTGTGATAGGTGGCACAGAGTGTGGATCATGAGTATAAACATGGTCAATACAAAAATGAGCGGTAAAAATGCATCCTGAACAAGTGCTTGCTGAAAGGAACTGTTCTAATGCTCTGAAGATCCTGTGTGCACTTTCTATATTGCACCAGACTTACAGCTCACATTTCACAGCACCTTGCTCTTATTTTTAATGGCCACCATCACTGATACTGCTCTGCATGCTTATATCGGCTGAAATAGTATTTAAATGCCATTAGGTGTTTTATCAAGTTATCCAACTGTAGAAAATTATGTAGTACATCCACTTTATATAATCATAGAGCACATTTTGCATTTTGTTTCTTTCTCTTTTTTGATGACTCATTGTGGAATGAATCCAGATCACTGTCATTTCATACTGTCTGTCCTTTTGCACCACACAATATCGTATAAACTCTCATGCTGGTATAGGAGTGTTGTCAACAGAAAAAGTACAAGTAAATACTAATCAATGATACCACTTTAGGCAGCGAAGCAGCCCTGATTAAATTAATCTAACATCATGTAAATGTTGCTGCTTAAGTTTACAGCCAGAAAGAAGATCTACTTTAGTGCTGTGTATAGCTATATATTGTTATTCAGTCAGAAATTTCAGCTTGTGTACTGTAGGTGTTCTGTACATTGTGTCAAGCTTACTTATGAAGGCAACAGTGTTTATCTCTTGACTCTTGTAGTGCGAGTCATTCGTTCTTTTATCACATGACTCCCATAGACGCTATTTTTATACTGGAAACAGAATTGAGTAGTTTATCTCATGAGTCCTCTGGTTGGAGTCGTTTGTCCCTATAAAAAAATAAATGCACTTTTACACATGAGTGAAATATACATTTTTTTTTAAAACCCTCATTTAAAATTTTTAACAAATTTTAAATTCAAATAATTATAAATAAAAATACAAATAATAAATAAATACTGCTACTACTACTTCTTCTTCTTTCGGCTGCTCCCATTAAGGGTAACCAAAACAGATCATCAGTCTCCATACTACTATGTCCTCTACATCTGTCTCTTAAAACAACTACCTGCATGTCTTCCCTCACTACATCCATAAACCTCCTCTTTGGCCTTCCTTTTTCCTCCTTCCTGGAGGCTCCATCCTTCTACCTTCTTCTACCAATTTTGTCCGTTGTCCTCAAAACATCCTACATGTGCTAATCTCCCTCTCATTCACACACGTACTCTGTCTTATTCCTCTTATTCCTTATACCTCCACCTCTCCAGGCTCTTCTCAACCTCTCCATCATCACTGCAAACAGGAAAGGGCTCAGAGCCGATCCTTGATGCAATCCAACCTCCACCTTGAACCAGTCTGTCCTTCCTACTGCACACTTCACTGCTGTCACATTGTCCTCAAACATGTCCTGCACCACCCTCACATACTTCTCTGCCACACCTGACTTTCTCATACAGTACCACAACTCCTCTTTTGGGACCCTGTCGTACACTTTCTCTAAATCCTCAAACACACAATGAAACTCCTTCTGACCCTCTTTATACTTCTCTATCAACATTCTCAAAGCAAATAATGCATACTGCGTACTGTTGCTCACAGATGGTCACGTTTTCCCTTAGCCTGGCTTCTCTTTCCTATAACTTCATAGTGTAACTCAGTGGTCCCCAATTCCCGGGGCGCAGACCGGCACCAGTCTGTCGGTCAATTGGCGAAGCAGGAATACATAACACAGTGGATTCACATTAATTATTATATTTAGAAAATACCAGTTTTTATGCCGGTCGTATCATTTTATTTTTTTGTATTTATTCGCCACACTTTAATGGTGTCCATGGCACAAAAAAGGTTGGGGACCGCTGGTGTAACTGATAAACTTAATTCCCCTGTAGTTACTGCAGGTCTGCACATCTCCCTTATTCTTAAAAATTGGTACCAGCAAACTCTTTCTCCATTCCTCCGGCATCCTCTCTACTTCCAAAATTTTGTTAAACAATCTGGTTAAAAACTCCACTGCCATCTCTCCTAAACATCTCCATGCTTCTACTGGTATGTCATCTGGTCTGACAGACTTTCCACTCTTCATTCTTTTAATCGCTGCTATCACTTCCTTCTTACTAATTCTATCCACTTCCTGCTTCACCATCTCCACATCATCCAACCATCTCTCTCTTTTTTTTTCTCATTCATCAGCTGACTTGTGGAGCATAAGCACTGATGACATTTATCATCACCCCTTCGACTTTTAGCTTCATCACCCTATCAGAAACTCTTTTCACCTCCACTCTTACTGTACTCTTCCTGCAGAATCACCCCTACACCATTTCTCTTTCCATCCACACCATGATAGAACAGTTTAAACCCACCTCCAATGTTCCTGGCCTTACTACCTTTCCACTTGGTCACCTGAACACACAACATAACTACCTTTCTCCTCTCATCATATCAGCTACCTCTCTCCCTTTACCAGTCATAGTACCAACATTTAAAGTACCAACCCGAACCTCCACTCTCCTACACTTCTCCTTTCCCTGTCGTCTCTGTAGACGTCTTCCTCCTCTCCTTCTCCTCCTTCGGCCAAAAGTAGCACAATTTCCATCGGTACCCTGTTGGCTAATGATACTTGTGTTGGTCGTTGGTAACCCGGGCCTCGACCGATCCGGTATGAAATTCTGATTCGCACATGTTGGCCTATTTGGCACATGTTTCACGCTGGATGCCCTTCCTAACGCAACCCTCCCCATTTATCCGGGCTTGTGCAACCCTAATGGCTGGGTTACTGCTAATACTACTTCTAATGATAATAAGGGTGATTATAATAGTTATAATGATACTATGATAATAATTATAAAAAACATGCATGCATATTCTAAAGTTTAATGAGAATTTTCAAAAGGGTTATCTCTGTTGCTCTGATTGATCATGAATTAGTTGAAAATGGTCCAATTAAAAAAATTCCAGTAGCAAGTCCCCACTGAGCTTTAAGCACTTGGCAGTAAAAGCAGATGGTGAAACAGGATGTTAATTATGTTAATTTATGACCTCAAATCTAAATGATAGATTTTCAGTATGTTACATGGGATGTTTAAGATTAATGGGTAAAATCAGCTTTTTTTGTTTCTGTTCAGCTCCCACAGGGTTTTACTCTCTGTTTTGTCTTTATATTGGAGTTAAAGCATTACTCCCAAACAGCACATTAAGATCTCCATTGACTTCATTCATACTTTAATCTCAGTGATTGTTTGGTGCAATCCAACACTGTCAAAAGAGCAAAAGAAAAAACAGAATTAGTCACATGGCATCCGTGTTCATTAAGCAAGTCTGGTACTCATCCAGATACCAGGGGAAAAGCACTTTTGAAAAGGTTCATTACCTGAGCAGCATTTTTATTCTGTTTCCTGCAGTCTCGTCAGACACCTGAGGGGGAGTTTCTACCCTTGGACCAAAGAGAGCTGGACGTTGGGTTTGGGACGGGCGCCGACCAACTCTTCCTCGTCTCTCCTCTCACCATCTGCCACGAGATTACTCCCAAGAGCCCGTTCTTCGACCTCTCACAGCGCTCGCTCATGAGCGAGCAGTTTGAGATTGTTGTTATCCTTGAAGGGATAGTGGAAACCACAGGTTAGCATAGTACTGAGATCACTAGACAAACAAAATGGATTTCGGTTTAAATGATTCATGTCAAGCCATTATGTGGTCAGAGAAAACCATGATAAATATAGATGCACTCAAAGGTAAAAGCAGTGCTTCACTGCTTGTCTGTGCACCGCTATCTTTTTCCATGTTGGATTGATTGCCTACTGCCTACTATTTCTCTCTCTTTCTCTCTCTCTCTCTCTTTCTTTCTCTCTTTCTTTCACATTAGATTTTTGTTATCTAACGGTACCTTTGTATCTAATTTAGAGTTCTTAAAGGATGGAGTCTGTCAGTCCTTGTCCTCTTCTTACTCTTTCTCAGCATTTACTTCATTCATTTATCTAACTGATCTCTTTTTAGAATTTTATAGATGAAGTCTCCGCTGAAGTCGACACTGATTTACAAGATGACTTTCAGTGTCTTGTCATTTTAGGTTTAATAATGATTCTCTGCTTAGACCAAGGAGAATTAAAGATGTTTCATAACTAGCAAATGTCACACTTTTAGACAAGAGCATTAAAAAAGTGGAGCACAAGTGGTAAATGATAATATCCAAGCCTGTATAAACTTAAAGGTGCCTTTAACAAACTGTCAAACAACAGCAGAGAAAGTGAAGGCTTTGTTTTTCTGTAAAGTAATCTCAGAAGATGCAAATCGAAAAGTATTGTTTAATGCAATCGATTTTGTTTTTAAACCTTGGGATTTTGTTTAGAATCAAGGTGCTATTGTGCTTTCCAATTCGATCATCCACTTAAAGGCTCTCTGTCTGGATTCCTGACTCTTTTTGATCTACTTTCATTAGCACAGTTAGCATTTGTACACTTCAAGACGAAGTGTTCCATTTACAAGCATGATATATTTTCTCCGTGCCATTTTTAAAGATAGTTTGAACACTTGTACCCTTGCAACATCTATAAATAAGATCTTAGGCAAATTCAGTTGTTTCAAGATTTTAACAATTTTTTAAACATTTTTTTCTGCATCCTCTATATGCAATACATGATAATATAATTTCATATATCATTTTTTAATATCATACATAATTATACGATGTCAAATATAATCTATTAAAGATGCTGGTAAGATCGAATCTTTCATTATTTTAGAGAGAGTTGTCAATTCACAGCTCTACTCCTATCTAAATACATGTAATATTTTACATGCATTTCAGTCTTGCTTTAGACCCCTACATAGCATTGTATCTGCATTAATGAGGGTCCCAGCAATATTTTACTCTCCATGGATCCTGGCACACATGCTATCTTAGTTTTATTTACAGTTTTCTTCTCAATCATCTTGCATGCATGATGGCTGTCCATTATTTTGCCTTCTGTTTAAAATGTTTGCCTTTCATATGCTTTCTTTTTTATTATCCAGAAGTTCAGCATATAATCATTATTATTTAACTGCAAATTAAAAATGTTTATTTCCCAGTGAGTTTATTTTTTTACAAGAAGTGTTTAAAAATGTTACATTTTAAATATATTAAACATTGGCTGGCAAACAAATATTCTATAATTAAACAAAAGCAAAAAGCAAAACAAGTTTTTATGTAACATTATAGAAATAGAAGGTAAAGATTACCTAGAAATAAGTAATAATCTCCTGAAATAAGATTAATGATCTAATTTTCGGTTTATTGTAATCTTATAATCAGAAATACGAGATAAATGTAATTATATTCCAGATAGTTTCACTTGGATTTTATGTGGAAAATTCGGGAACTCTGGAAGAGTCTTCTTGTCAGGTTTGATTCTTCAATAGCCACTTCTTTATAGCAATCTTCTTTAAAACATATTTGTATTGTTTAGCTTTTGTACAGTTTGAAATAGGTATCTTTTATTGTCATTATTGTTATTGTTATTATTATTATTAATTATTAATAGTTTCTGTTTTTAATGGGCTCTATAAATAGAGGTTAACTTGACTGAACTGATATTTCTCTTTCTCTCACTCTCTCTCTCTCTCTCTCTCTCTCTCTCTCTCTCTCTCTCTGTCTCTGTCAGGTATGACATGCCAGGCTCGGACATCTTACACAGAGGATGAGGTGTTATGGGGGCACCGCTTTCTTCCTGTTATGTCTCTTGAGGAAGGTTTTTTCCGAGTGGACTATTCACAGTTCCACAGCACTTTCGAGGTGCCCACACCTCCTTACAGTGTTAAGGAACAGGAGGAATCATCTTGCCTGCCTTCCCCTGCTCCTCCTCTTACCCCGACTTCAGGAGATCCACGAAGTCGCAGAGAGCGCATCTTTTCCCTTGATTTTGCCTCCAATACCGAAGGAATGGCTTCTAGGTTGCCCAGCAAACTCCAGCGTATGAGCTCGAGAAATGGCAATGAAGCTGGTAAAGGCAGCAGTTCACAAGCAGCTGAAAAAACATCTAACACAGGTGACCCCTTACGCTCATCAGTCAGATTGGAGGAGTCCAACAACCAGATGAAAGCGGAGCCTCATATCCTGTCAGTAGGAGAACTGGAGCATCACAGACTGTCTCTAATGCCTACTTCTCTGACAGGGCCTAACCTCAACCAGTTGCCAGTGGCTGGCGGCCGGCCTGAGGACAGCCTACCCGAGAAGCTGCGCAGGATGAATGTGGAGCGCTGAGCTGACCATGAGCTGATACTGTGGACTTTTAACCAGAACAGACTGATTAACTGAGGCTTTGGGAAGAGAAAGCTAGTTTTGAAACACAAAATATACAAACTTTACTATACAAAATATAAACCTTAGCTGGACTATACTGTGATTCTTTTAAATTATTACACAAGGGAAACAGCCATGTCTGTCATTGTCGAACTGATTTCATCTTTATCAGACAGCATTCTATTCAGTTTCCAATAAGCCTTATATATCTACAGAATTGAAACTAAGCAAACTGTTTTTGTGGCAGATCTTCATAAGTATCATACGATTCTGTTCATTAATGAATGCTTGACCGATCTAACGCAGTTATATTCTTGTTTTAGTACTGATTAGGCATGTGTCGATAATCAGTTACACAATAAGGCACCGAATATATATATATATATATATATATATATAATGTATTTACCACACAATCTTGTTAGGTAGGTAGAATGGTCTGCCCCATTGGAAAGGCAGAATAAGATAGAGCCAAGATATATTGCACAGTTTTGAAGGCAGCATTGCATGTGTATTTCATTGCATAGGCAAATGATTAAAAAAAAAAAAAAAAAACAGAGTGCGCTGATTAGTCATCTTACTTTTCATGCTATAGACCCTATTTTAAACTCGCAGTTGTGCTTTAATCCAAGCCAAGCTGTTAGTGAATGCAACAAAAGTCAAAGGCGCAGCTTGCTTGAAGTGACATATAATGGTGCTGAGCTGAATGCAATGCCTGCTGAGGTTTTGTTTAAAATGCTGCCAGCAAAACAGGGCCCAGGAAGTTTGTAGGTATTTACTGACATACAATATAGTAAAGATATTTAAACTCTGTTAAAAGCTTAAGCAATTAAGGTTATATGAAAATCTTGATATCTGCACATAACGAATTCTGATAAATTCTATATTTTTATTAAGTTGGATAGAAATTATTTGGTATGATGCATTATTTATAGGCAAAGGTTTTACAATGTGAAAGGTTAATGTTACATTAAATTTTCTTTCAGCAAGAGTTTACTTCCAATACTACCAATTAACTGTTCTCCTGAGATAAATACTCCCAGTAGACCTTATAAGGCATACATAATGACTTAATTGCTATATACAGATACATTTAAGAAAAAGGATGGGATGGGAAGGGAATGGATGGGAATGGGAATAATGTGAATGATGTGTTTTGGCCTTCACAGTGATCATATCAACTTATTCAAAGGAATATCTTTTAAACAAATGGTTCTAGAGACTTTATAAGTAGATTTATGCAGTAAAAAAGCTATTGGTGCCTCAACACCTTTCTAATACTCTTTATGTAGGTTTTTACTTTAATGTGTCACCCACAGTAAGAATGCAGGATGTAGGAATAATGAATAATTATTATAAATGCCTTTATTTCTCCTATAAATATATAGATATAAATAGATTTCATCTATTCAGATGTTACAATAAATTATTTCAGTGATCATTTTACTTAATGTTATTTTAGATATGCATCTATAGCAAAGAATGCTGTTTTTTTGGGAGTCTCAAATATGCATATTGTTATGTGCACAACTCCTCACGCTATTTTATTTCAGTGACTGCAGGACATGCATGTGTTACTTACATTACGTTCGGTCTGTGTACAGACAAATAAGACAATGAGGCATCAGAGATCTAGTTGTAATGATCATTTCTACAGTAAAACTTCCGGCTCTCACCTTAGGCTGTGGGTGGAAGTGAAACTAATTCAGTTAGTCCTCAACAGGACATCAATCACGGATATTTACCATGCAGTGTGCGCCTACCACCACAACTTCATTACTCTTAATTGTACCCGTAAAGCAGGAATTTCCACAATGTTTTTCATTACCAGAGCTATTCAGATCTTGTGGAAAAGAGAGGATATGTTTCACAGAGGGACAGCTTGTCCTGCAGTATAAGCATAGGGCAGTGCACTTAATGTTCCCAAATATACACCAAAGGCACCAGCGCTTTAATGCTGACAGTGCTGCAGCTGTCCAGGAATTCCCCGATCAAAACTGTGCATTTATTTTTATTGCTTGGTTGCCTCAAAAGTTTACAAGATTGCGCCCCAATTTAGAAAATGGAAACCGCACTAATAGCACCCATAAATCATGAGCACTATGATCCGCAATGTGGAGAGCTGCAGATGAATTACAGAGTGCATTCTCTTTAAAGAGGGGGTGTAGCTAACCGTGGCATGGAGGACAAGGTTATTTCTCTGCATTCAAAGACCCTTTTGAGACACTGTATTGATTGCCCCATGCCGCCATACAAGCCTGGACAAATGTTACATCTGAATAATCATGGCTTCTCTACTGCATTGCTGTAGCAGAGCAGCAGCACAGAATTGTGCTCAGAGATGTGTGTCACAGACAAACATGAAAAAAAGGGAAACGAGAAAGAGATCATTTTGGTAAAGGTTTAGCATCCTGCTTCAAGGGACTGCAATGTCTGTCATTGATTTGTGCAGTGTAATCACTCTGGGTTAAATGACACCTTAGTTTCCACATGATGACATTATTTTTCACTTACACTGTTTAACTGCACCAAATAGTCAAGTTGCATGCAGGATATGCGAAAGGGCTGTTCACGAATCTAAAATGTTTACAGTCACGCTCACCATGCTGCCCAGATGCTCATAAATATCTAATGAATCCCAAATAAACAGGATCGACTGCATGGGCATATATGTGCCCACTGTCTGCCCACTGTTCCTGGACAAGCAAGGGATAGTGAGAAAGGACTAAGAATATACACAATGCAGCAATGTTTCATCTGCACACTTTACTTTCACTCCAGGAACCACAGATGTTGAGGAGAAATATGTCACAGACTGTATGGTTGTCTCCCACATAGGAATAAATGCAGAAACAGTTTTTTGTTCATAAAAATAAATAAATAAATAATAAAAAAAGAAATGACAATGCTTTAAAGATTGTAAATCTGTAGACAATCATTACACAGTGGTCATAATGTAAGGAATAATCAGGTTCAAACAGCATCTAAATTGTATTTTACACCAGGACAAAAGACGAACTAGGATAAAGAGCGCTCTGTTGTTCCAAACATAATTAAATTGTTATGAAAATGTTTGTTTTGAAAACTAAAGGCCAAAATGATTCTTACCTTGACTATTAAGGTGTTTCATTTAATGTCATTAATGATAATCTGCTCCCCAGAAGTTGAATCTTTTTTGTTTAAAAAAAAAAAGAAAAAAACAATTTTTGTCTTCTCATTTATGGACACTCAATACATCTCATATGGTTTACTCTAGCTTACCAATCATAAACATCTTTATTTAAATTCATTCAATTTCAATAACTGCTTTATCCATAGCACAGTTGCAGTGGATCCAGAGCCTATGTTTTTGGACTGCAGAAGGAAACTAAAGAACCCCCAGAAAACCTGTGTGTTCAAGAGGAGAACATAACACAAAATTTCACATACTAGGTCAGGAAAGAGACCTTGGATCTATGAATAACATTACTCCAAATGGTATGGGAAAAATACTATATGTGGACACCTGACCATAATATTCTTGTTCTCTTTGAACACCCCATTCCACATTAATTCCCACTTGAGGCCTCCACCCCTCCAGAAAGATGTTGCATTAGATTGTGGAGTGTGCTTGTGGAGATTTGTTACTGCGATTGATTCGGCATTCCAATTCATCTAAAATCTGCTCAATAGGTCAGAGCTCTACGGCAGACCACTGATGATCTTCCACTACAGGCCATGTATACCATATCTTCATGTTTCCTAGGGAAAATGTAACGTGATCACATTCAAAGAATCCCTATACAATTGTGTAATTCCAACTTTGTGGTTACAGTTTGGGGAAAAAAATGTATATGGCTGGAAAAGTCAGTAGTCCAAAAACTTTGGCCATATAGTGTATTTGTGACAGTTTTAAAATGGAAATGGTTTTTGTGAGGTCAGTGATTTTTTATGCCAGGAACATTTTTATGTTCACATATTTGATCCTGTTTCTGTCACAATGTGGCAGCTGCTGATAAATGACTACATATCTGGTCAAAGAAGTTTTTTTTTTTCTGTCCCAGGTTTTAAAAAAGGAGAATAAATGATATGGATTACCAACATCTAACCAAGCAGGACAAGAAGGTGTCTCCACATAACTGTGAATTCATAAATGTTCCTTTTATGCAGTGTTTGGGAGGCAAAAACTTTGAAAAAAAATTTAATGCTGGATATACTGTGTCTTTATTCAGGAGGATGGTTACTCAATGCACTCCCAACCTCATTTGTGTTTTGTGAGAAATAAATCGTTGTTTGTAACATTTTAGCAGCACTGAGAAAATGCACAATCAGCTTTAATCCTGCATAGCAATCAGCGTGATTTGTTCTTGCACAGCATTCTATAACTTCACACAAGTTTGAATAAAATGAGGTGGTGTTCATACTGCAGATATTGCAATCTACACACTTTTTTGGCAGAGGCATGTGCTGCCTAGATGGTAATTCTGTAAAGCAATAAGAACAGAGCAACTGTTCTGAAAGAAAAAAAAATAAAAAATCATATAATTATTAGTACATTTTTTCTCGTCCAAATATCTCATGCACCCTGCCAACGTGTGGCATAATGCAAATCGATTGGTTTTAGAGATAAAGTCTTTTATAAGAGCAGAGCACCTTCACTATGTCAGCACTGATCCATCAACGTGAACTAATCTCATTTCAGCATATTTTCAAAAGGAAGTTTGTAAATCATTACATTCAGTTCATCCTCCATGCCAGAGACCAGACCGACAGACAAACCTAATTAAACAGACAGCTACTATTGCTAAATGAATGCTCATTGTCATGTCCACTAGATAAAATCAAGGCTAACATGAAGCAATTGAAAAAAGAAAAATCAGCCATCACAGTCTAAATCCAATTACACTTTGAATCCCTTCACAGAGTATTGGCAAGGCCAAATCTTCAAAGACATTTGTGTTTGAGATTAAAATATGAACATATTTTTTGCTTTCTTTTTTTTTTTATTAGCTTTGAATGTTTTACTTATGGATAGAGACCTTGATTTTACCTTTGAAAACTGTACTTGTTAAAAAGAATAAAGCAAAATAATAAACATAAAGCTGTCTGTCTGCTAAGAGAAAAGCAAGCCAGTTTTGAACTAAGAAAAACGGGAAATTAAATCAAAGCCATTGCATAAGCATTGGGCATAGCCAGTACAACGATTTCAAATATCCTGAAAAAAAAGAGAAACTTCTTCTATACAAGTCAAGTCAAGTCAAGTTTATTTCTATAGCGCTTTTCACAACAGACATTGTTTTTAAGCAGCTTTACAGAAATCAACAGTCAAGGTGAATGGTGTGCATTTATCCCTGATGAGCAAGCCTGTGGCAAGGAAAAACTCCCTTAGATGTTATGAGGAAGAAACCTTGAGAGGAACTAGACTCAAAAGGGGAACCCATCCTCATTTGGGTGACATCAAGAGTGTGATCATAAATCTTTTATCAATACAGAACACTGGAGAGTGAGAACTAACATGAGCACTGGAATGTAAGATTATAAGTAATGTTCTTTCTACAGTCTTATACAGTCTTTATGGTTATAAAAGTAGGAGCTACTGAGCTCAACATTTGTGATCATCACAGATCCAGCATCAGCTTCTCCATGCCAGAGCCTTTAAACACTCCGGGAGGTCCAATGTCAAAACTCCACACATGTAGTGGGATTCATTTGGCACTGGTACGTCTCTAGATGGTTCGGGATGTTTGCGAGTACGGCATCTACTTCTTCAAAGGTCCATAATCTTCATGAGGTGGGACTTGACTGGAGCTGGCCAAAACTCAGGAAGCCTTGGGATGGGGAGAGAAAGAGAAGCAGTGGAGAGGGATTAGCGTAGCTGCTGTTCATGATATTAACAGCACAAGTTGATAATTTGATGTGATCAGATGTTCTGGAGCACAAGGTTATGATGTGAGACGTGTTATGTGTAGGCTTTGCTAAGTGTTTTAATCTGCACTTAAACTGGGAGAGCGTGTCTGAGCCCCGAACACTGTCAGGAAGACTATTCCAGATTTTAGGAGCTAAATGTGAGAATGATCTGACGCCTTTAGTGGACTTTGCTATTCTAGGAACTACTAGAAGCCCAGAGTTTTGAGATCTCAGGGAGCGTAGTGGATTGTAGCGTGTTAAAAGACTGGATAGATACATGGGAGCCAAACCATTTAGTGCTTTATAAGTAAGAAGTAGTAGTTTGTAGTCTATTCGAAACTTAACAGGAAGCCAATGTAGGTATACTAGTAACCAGACATCATAGATGATAGCCAAAACAAAATCATCATTTGAAGAAAGAAACATTGTGAGAGCTGCAAAGAAAAAGCCAAAAAGAACCCTCAATGGCATCACCAACAACCTCCACAGAGTGACAGTATCACAATCCAGCATCCAGAGAATGCTTTGAAAACAGAAATATATAAACCATGCCACAGCATTCATATGCAAAACATTTATAAGAAATAAGAATCATAAGTCTAGAGTGGAAATAACAAAGAAATACATAAATTAGCCACAAAAGTACTGGGACTGAAATGAACCTCTTTGAAACTGTTGAAAAGACCAAAGTGTGGAGAAATAAAGAAACATTAATCTCATTAGCCAACCAGAGTGGAGGTAGTGTCATGGTTTGGGCTTGCAAAGGTGCTTCTGGAAACACCTCACTAATCGTTATTGATGACATAACAAAGTCTGCCAGTAACAAAGTGCTTCTTCGGGGGCAAAAACCCAGATAGACCCAGTCTATAACAACACCTCAACATAAAACTAAACTGAGGAAGACCCCCAAACAAAACAAAAATAAACAGATATTGTGAATAAGGTATATACACTAAGATAGAAGGTGTTATTTACTTAACTTTAAGATTCTTTGCTTCAATACTTGTATTATAATACTTGTATACTAATAAAAATTGTTGGTCTGCTACATAGATCCCATGTTCTAAGGTTAAAATATCCAGATGCAAAAATCAGTAGATAAATGAAAGCAAAACTCTGATCTATTGTCATATGTTCATAGTTGGATCTCAAACCCAAATTTGTTTAGAGCCTAGCAAAAAAAAAAACCCAAAAGAAATGACCTTCCATTTCAATGCTTTTGGTGTGTACTGAATTCATCATCAAAAACTTAACAGGACGTACACTACGTCAATAATATTTTCTTAGACAAGGAAATACAGGTAGAAACAACAATTTTGAATAAACGCAATTCTTAAATTGGATTTATAATGTCTCCACTTAAATTGGAAAGCTTGTTTATTCTGAAAACCAGGTTTATTAAGACCAGTAGTTTGTAAACACTCTGGAAGATTCCAAAGAATTCTACCCTTTTTTAAAGGTTCTGATTGGTCATCTGACTGGCTGTTGTCAGGGATTTGTAGTGGAGGGAGATGCAAGTGGCAAAAAATATATTATAATAAGGGCAAGCAAAACAACAGAAAAGGGAAGAAACTACAGATTATAAGCAAAGCTGTAACACATGCCACAAACACGGCAACAGCAAACACTTGGTAATGAGGTTTTGATAAGGTAGAACCTATATAGGGGTGATTATTAGATAAAATTATACACAGGAGGTAGTGATTAGGACCTGTGTGCTTCTGGGGCTGATGGAAAGTGTAGTTCAGCACCTCTTTGGCATTACAATGACTGTGGTATTGTTGTGTATAGTCTGCCTTTTAAAATGCATGAGAACATTGAATGTAAGTACTGTACTCAGTTAAAAGTAAAAAAACTGATTTTAGTATATATAGCCTGTTTGTATGTAGTCTGGTTTTAACTGAATTTTTTTTTTCTTTCATGGAAGAAGAGGAATTTTCTAAGACAAAAATGCTTAAGACTGTTTTTAAAAATATATTTCTTCTTAAAGTGTCTGCAGTAAAATTAACATTTTAATTTAAACCAAATATTAGATTTTTGGTTTTATAAAGTATCCATATTTGCGAATATTTGTATACATGCTTTTTGAAAATTTGCTTTTACATTCACACAAGCGCACACACACACACACACACACACACACACACACACACACACACACACACACACACACTCACACAATTTACACTATTACAGGCATGAGTGTAATACTTTCACTGAGCAATTGTGGAAATTCTGTACTAATATACGATAAACAGTGCAAACCTATAACAATACATCTTCCGTACATATTATACTTTACAAATATGTTGTCCACATAGCTATTTTCACTGTTTATGCTGCTGTTTAAATTGGCTGAGCACATCTCCAAATACCTCCTACTTGGTATGAACATTATAATTTTTTGTAAAATATTAGATTTGATATGTCATTGAAAGCCTATTTAATCTATTAGGCTTTATTTTTCTGTCTCTTTTTTCCCTTTGTGGCTTTCCTAAACATACATTTTATTAATAATAGTAATGAAGTCAAAACATTCTCTTTTTACTGATATTTACTGCAATTACATGGCAAACATTCTTTTTTATTCTATTGTTTTAAAAAGGTTACCCTACTTATCTGTAAAATTTTCCTTTAAAAGCCTACAGTTCAGTGTCATGCGGTCGTGTGCATGAGACGGATCAGTGATGAAGTGTGACTAGAACAGTGCAGCATTGGCAAGCTGAGCCAAAATCCCTCTCACTGACAGGTCCAGTAGGAGCTCCCTTGAGAGTGGCAGAAAAAAGAGCAGCTCATGTGCCAAAAACTATAGAAGCCCACTCAGTCAGGCATGAAGTGAAGCCGATTACTCTGGTGTGGAACTGGAACTGGTTTAAAATAAAAAATACAAAAAAAACACATTACAACAAAGAATGTCCCACACTGCTATTCAAAGGGAAAACATTGAATCTATATGCACAAGTCATTTATAACTGACGTACACAAAAGAATAGAATGTGCATGTAATTGAAAATAGGAAAAACTGGGTCAGTTGCAACAGGGGTCAGTGGTAACACGAATTTCTTAAATCAGAATCAAGCTTCAGTGCTGACACTCACCCTGGACATGCTCAGTAAAATCCTCAACCTGCTTGCAAAGGTACAAAGTACAGCAACTTCATTATAGAATTGTGTTGTGTGAAATTCGAGAAATGCCGTTCTCGTCATGTGGAGAAAACATTGTATTTATGTGTTCAGGTTAGATAGAAGCAAATTTGGCCTAATGTTTAGTCAGATCACTTCTTACTAAATTAATTAGATAGTAAGCATATTAGATATTTAAATAGATTTTAGCACTACATTTACATAATTTGGTAGATGCCCTTTTCCTTCCAGTAACTTACAATTACCCTAAGAGGTTAAGGGCCTTGCTCAGGGGCCCAGTAGTGGCAGCTTGTTGGTGCTTGGATTCAAACTCATGACCTAATCAGAAGTCTAACATCTTAACCACTGAGTTACCACTTCTTTTGTAGCTATGTTACTATATTGCATATACCCTTCTATCACACTATTACTAAAAAGTGTTACTGCAAGTTATTTAAAAAAAATGACCTCATTTGAAATAAGTTTCCTTTAGAGATTATTTTTGGAATAAAAATGAAGTTTAAAGACTGGGGCATATCTGCTGTTATTCATATGACTTACAGTTAGGAAACAGTAGTTAGAAAAATGAGAGTGGTTGGTTATTCTGAACTTAGTCATGTTTAAAAGAGTGATGAATCAGGCAAACCTGCTCTCTCGAATTGGGTGAAAGTGTGTTTTTTTTTTTCCTGTGTGTGTGTGTGTTGGTGTGTGTGTCTGGTGCCTTGTGATGAACTGGTGTCCTGGGCATTTCTATCTTATGCTCAGTGTTCTTAGTACAGGCTCTGAATATATTTCAATTCTGATCACAAGATTACAAAAAAATGTAACAATTATATCTCCTTAAATCTCTGATTGTTTATTTTACATCTTTAAAAAATTGTTTCTATGTAAACCAAATAAAGCAATAAAGCAGTTAGAAAAGGCTGTCAGAACAAAGTGAAATGTTCAAAGGTTGCCAATAGCAGTGTCAACAATAACCAGAGGCACTGAAAAATCCTATGAAATCTTAAACACTATGTTCTTTCAGTAAGTACACCCCAAGTTTTTGAAATGCAAAACCTGTTTAAAAACGCAAGGATGCTGATTTGCGAAACAACACGTTCAGAGCTTTAATCTTCGGCTTCATCCATTAGTACTCATTGGGTTAGTGAATTATGCTTAAGTGGCCGTGCATAAGAACAAGCTTGCCCACAGAGAAACGAATCGTCTATGTGAAGAACAAACTTTCCATTTTACTCTCATGCAACAGACAAAAAGGAGCCGTGGATGGATCTGTACATCTACTGGCATTAAATGATTTTGAACACCCAATATTTTAGTTTAAAAGAAGTATTTACCATAAGTATTTATTTGTCCATTACTGACCAATTAGTCCAAGGGCATCCAAACTTATCCAGAAAGAAAGGGCAGTGAGGGTGCAGAAGTCATCTGATCGTCTATTGAATATCAAAATCTTTTAATTTAACAGGTGAAATCAGGCATGTGTCTACTGCTTGATTTGAATGAAAGTTATTCCTTTTACAGACACTGGACACCCTTGAATTTGTAGCATTCACAGCACACCATTCTTTAATGTGTTACTGTAGATCTTACTGCTTTTAAGTATTTTATCTGTGGCTTAACAGGATAAACTTCCCAGTTTGTCTAACTTTACTAAAGCACTCTTTAAAAGCACATTACAAAAGCAGCCGATTGTATTCAGTTATTTTTATTCTGTATTTGTTTGACTGGCATATGTTTGAGTGTAATAACATGTAATCAACACAAATGTGCATGTCATCTCTGTAAGTCAAGCTTGTGGTGCACATACTTAATAAAAAACATGGGATAAAAATAACTTATCATTATGCTGTCCAGGCTGGACCAATATGTCTACGTTTCTTCTGTGCCAAATTTCCTTGTTAGAACAGCTTGGCCTTGGGTTTCGTGCTGGCTACAGGGATGGCAGCATGATGTAGAAGAAGACACCAAGTGGAGACTCTGGAAGACTTCTGCCTCCCTCCCTTACTGCCCTGTTTTCAGCCAGTCAATTTAAAACAAGTGCAGCACATTTCACTGCAAACAGTTCCTGTGCAAAGCTACTCTAAAACAGGACCTGACACAATATAATTTTTCTAAAAGTTCTCACTGTTTATGTGAAGCTTAAATGTAAGTAAGGTTCTTCTCCTACTGACTTACTTTGTTTCATGATTTATATGAAACCATTTTTATGAAAGAGCTTTCAAAGGTTTATAACTGAATCTCAAGCGGATCTCTCAAAGCATCTCTCTGCATAATAAAGAGCCATTATCAGCCAAGCTGTCACTAATTCAGTGACTGTCAAAGCATCATCTCAAACCCTCTCTCATGGAATCATGAGTCACACTGTGTCCCGCTTGCTCAGTGATTCTGTTCCTGTTTTTACTGCCTGTTCCATTTGCATTTGATTAGATTAAACCTCCCTGTCTGTTAGTGTCTGTCTGAGCTGTGGACATGCCCTTCAAAGGAACCAGAGTCATGGTCACGAATGGAAAACTTGCCGTGTGTGAGAGGTGCGAGACCGCTCCAGGAACACACAGCCAGGGTCGCATTAGTCCTGGCAGTTGGACTTGGCCACCGAAACCAATCTGTAGCCAGGAAGCGAAGTGCTGCTGCACGCTATCAGCATGTTCCCGGAGAGAGAAGGTGATCAAGAGAAGATGGAATAGACATCATGAAGTAAATCTATATACAGTGAAGAAAGACTGGAAAAGATATTAAAAGCTTCTACTGCTTCAAGAGATAAGAATTTCAAGTACACTAACACAAGTTGATTTAAATGCAGTGTGATGTTAGATGTGCAAATTTTGCTCCCACACAACAATGTCCTGCAATCACAGGAAACATGCATAGGTTCAGAAAAAGAAAATTAACACAAACAAGGCCTCAATGTCTTGAGGAACATGTAGAACAATTAAAAGTGCCAGAAATGATCAGTTCCCCCCCAATTATGTCCCATTTATTAAATCAGTGCACCCCAGTTCATTTGTAAAACCTAATTAGGTCACATATCATAATTTGTTAAATAGCTTTAAGCACTGTCCCCTACCCAAATAAAATAAAACAAAACTTTCTGTTATTGAGGACAGATCAGATGACTTTCCCTTTTTACCAAGATTAATAATCATTTAAAAAAGACATGGTTATATAGAGAGAATGAAATAAATAATTCATAGTTCCATTAGGGCAGCCTCAATACTGACAAGACCAGAAAAGTCCATCATTACAGAAGTCACAGATAACTTACAGCGGTCTGAATGAGAGGAACATTGTGATAGTGACAGACTAAAAAAGGAATCTCATTATGCAAGTAAGTAAAAATAGAACCAAGCATGTCTACAAATGCATTAATCAAGAATTGCTTTTGCAATATTATGTTTAATGGTATACATTAGTGTATTACAAGGCAGGGTCACAAATTAAACAGCAATTGCCAACACATATGATATCCTCATGCAAAACACTTTTTTCAATCACTTTATAATATACTACATTTGTAAATTGTGTGTGTGTGTGTGTGTGTGTGTGTGTGTGTGTGTGTGTGTGTGTGTGTGTGCGTGTGTGTGTGTGCAGGGGTGTGTGATTTAGTGAGTTGTCAGACTATTGATCACTAGAGAGGATCAAGCAGATGGGTTGGCATTATTTCATTCACTCTGAAGGTTGCTGAAGTCCCTTCATATTCCCCACCACAATCCCACGATCCGCTCCACACACATACACAGACACAGACACAGACACAGACACAGACACAGACACACACACACACACACACACACAGCCAGCCAGCCTACACTAAACTATGTTCACACCCCTTTCCCCTTACGAGGCAACCTCTTGAAATACTACATCGCTTCACTTTCGCCAAATGAAATATCTCTGTAACAGCATTCACATCTAGTGGTGCATTCGTGTTCGATCATTTCAAGACAGATAGAAAGGAGAAATAAAGGACTAAAACCCTGCAGTTAAACCATTCAAAAAAGATATAATTTGTAGGGTGAACAGTGAATTACTTGAAGGTTTTTTTTGTGCTTTCCTTCTTTTAATTTCATTGAAAATGAAAACATATGTAAGTTATGATTCACTGAGGTTTTTTTTTTTTACTAGATTGCCCTTTTTTATGTGACATTCACATAAACACAGTGCTAGTAGACAGTAGTGATGTTAACACAAACCATGCAAAAGTTGTTCAATTAAAGAACTAAGCACATTGTGAAGAAAAATGTTAAATGGCACATTTTTCGATTATTGACCTACTTAGAACCTGTTGAAAATGAAAAATCAAACATTATCTTTGAACAAAATAAAACATTTATCCTTAGTTATCACTGCATCTCAGAGGGTTTGAGACCATGAGAGTCAGAGGTGAAGTAGAAGAAAATATGAACCCAAACAGGTCAGGACCAAACCAGGAGCCCTGGAGCTGTAAAACAGCATCATTCACTTTATCTGGCAGCGTGTGTGGAAAATGTCAAATAAAAATATAAAAATACCTCTGTAATAAATGCCTGGTCATTAGTTTACATTACTAGTAGCTTAGTAACTTTAGGTGTCAGAGCCTGTTGATTGAGTATCTGTACAACTATTAATTGTGTGTTATTTGCCAGAAGTTTAATAAAACTAAAAAGCTTGCACAAATCAGCCATGGATGACAAAATCATTAATCATAAAAGCAGTATGAAAGATATGATCATGAATCATTTTTATTGCAAAAGAGAGATAGGACCATATGGCCTAAAAAATAATCAAATAACTTCTCAAAAATAAATAAGCAAAAATATTAAACGTCAGGACATTCCGCCAGCACTTCCTGCTCCTACATTAACTTTATTGTAATTTTTTTATTAACATCAACTGTTTAACTGATTATGATCTTTTTCTGATTTGAAGCTGTTCATTAACATGAAGATAAATTACCTTTCCACTACACCAAATCTCATCATGTGTCATTGTTTTATTAATGAGCCAACCTTTATTAAAGACATATTCACGGATATATGGCTCACATCAAGCTTTATTAACGTTAATATACAAACAGGGGCTCTTGTGCTACAGTGAATGGACCATGCAGCAAAACAACAACACAGACAAACACCATCTGCTCTGGAGTAGCTGCAATGAATAAAGAACGCTGGGCTGCTATAGACCTCAGCGTCTAAAGGTCAGTCGAGAAGCACAACAGTAGCGCACTGGAATCAGGTGGTACTCTTGCTTTTTGTCTAATTTTAATAGTGACTCAGCAACATCAGATAAGAGAAAAACTATCCAAACCATTGTATTTGCCTCCATTTTGTGCCCTTTTTTAAATTTATGGCACATTTTATTGCTATACAATTTGAAGGGTATATTAAAGAAAAAGAAAATTATTTTCTTTAAACATGAATGTTCTGTGAAATTGTACTATATACATAAATGGAAACTGTGGTTAGAAAGAGGAAAAAAGATTTGTTTCACATGTTTAAAAGTGATCTGGCTTCTAAAATTTGCAATCCATTGTGTTAAGTAATGTATATACAAGTACAAAATAAAAAAACATATACAAGTGTGTAAAAATATAAAAGTACAAATAAAACCCAATTAAATAAAGAATGCACTTTACAATATGACATCTAAACAAGTAAAAATATAAAGAAAGAAAAAAGTAATAAATAAAAAAATCTAATGTATGGTTATTAAACACATTTTATTATTAATTTTAACACAGCTTAAAAACATTTACACATTTTCATTGATACAATACTATTTGTTTTCAATGTGTAACATTTCAAATAGAGAAAATCAAGTGCAAAACAAAGTGCTCATTCTAAAATAATAGAGCAGATCAACATATTATTTTAAAAAGCATGAAAAAGCATTTAATTGTTTGCAAAAATTATGTTGCAAATTAGCATTCTGAATTCAAGTTGATAAAGGTCTCACTAAAAACATTAACAGGTTTAATTAATAACTGAAAAAGAAGGTTGACCTTTTCTGAAAAATAAAAACAGTTTAAGTGAAATTTTTCTTACAAAAATGTATTCTGAATGTAGAGATAAGGGAAATGTAAGTCTTTGGTTTGTGCAGGTGTTTTTTTCAACCAAACGCTGATGAGCTAATGGGAGCATTGAGATGATATACTTTTTGGTTTTATTTACAGGTAGTGGTCGACTTACATTAAGATTTATTGGTTGTAAGTAGAGTAGGCTATATGTACAGTACTGTGAAATTATGCCGGAAGCTGGTACGCATTGTCGTACGCCGCAGCTAGCGATTGTGGTCGTAAAGTCGTATGTTGGTCTTAAGTCGTAAGTCGACGACTACCTGTATTCATTTTCTTTAAATCATCTTAACACATAACTTTTTTGAGTTACAGAATTAGAAAAGACCTGGTCCTGGAACAGCCCCAATAAACTTGCCTGCTGTGTAACTGTTAAACAAACAGCAATGGGTGGTGATATATGGGATGGCTAAACTCTAATATCTCAGTATAGCTTAACAATGAAGTAAGAAAACGGTGAAATATCTGTCACACACACACACACACACACACACACACACACACACACCATGCTTTTTCTAATACAAAACAGTAACGTTTGTAAACAATTCTGTCATTTTATTTTGTGTCATTCGTGCTTTAATTGGATGATGTTTTCCTATATTCATATTTATATTCTACATTCAGCTTCAAAGACAGTGTGAAAGAAATAAAGAGGTTAGAGTAAATAATCCACCTTATTCATGTTTATTACTCTCAGGACTCTGTATCACATGCTCCATCTCACTCCTGATGATGTGTTATGGATGCTTCAGTGGCATAAGCTGAAAAACATCAGCCCAAATTGATAACAACCATGACACCGGTGGTGCACTAAAACCTGCAAATGATCTGATTTTATTGTTTGTTTGTTTTTATCTTTAAACAGCAGTGGGTCTACATGCATCCCTATTTGTGGCAGATGCTCCAGCTAAGCTGTATACATACATGCTAATAACTGATAACACATTTTGTTGTAAATTAGGTAGCAGGATATGATGAGGAGGTACTTGTTTTCTGTTCTGTTATACAGTGACATGACTCTCTTAAGAACAAAATCTTTGTGTTTTAACATTCTCTTAGTGTCGGCATGCAGAAGAAGCAATGCTCCAGGGAGAAAAAAGATAAGCCCAGTAAAGTCCCAGAGCAATTCAAAGCAAGACCAAAGGAATCATAGATTCTGGATGCTGGTGCAGGGCTGAATCAGTCACTTATTCCACTGGGAGCTAATCTCAATTGCTTCCTTTCTCTTCTGCTGGTCTCTTGATAAAATGGCACCCTAGACTTGAGAAGATTGATGCAGTTTGCAATAATGGCCTGTTCTGCTTAAGTGTCTGAGGCAGGGCAAAGTGTCGGGCAGCTCAAGGTTTTGCATGATTTAAGTGAGATGGAGCATTAAGGACAAAAGCATGAACTTATTACATTATCCTGAAGGATATGACCTTTACTATAAATGCATATCTGCTACTGAATGTAGCTTGGGTGAATAATATACTAGTTGGTGCCATGTGAAAATCAAAGGTCAGGCAGATGAAATTGCAGGTCAGGCAGTTTTAAAAAGTCAAATGTAGACAAATCCAAATCATGAAAAAGGGTCAAGAAACAGGTGATCAGGTGATCAGAAAACAGGACAAAGAGGACAGGATTAAAAGAAATCAAACTAAAACAAAACAGATTTTGATATTGTTAGATGTAAATTGTATTGATATATATATATATTTATATATCAGAAGCTCTGTGACTGCAACACTGGAGTATGTGTATGGTGAAAGGATTGTACACTGTGGGCTGCTGGGATTTATCATTTGAAATCTGTTGTAACTTACTACTTGGTGTCATATTCTATTAAACAGTTTATGACAAAAGGTTTATTTCACCGGCTCGAAAACTTCACATTTGAGCCTTATTATTCTCCTGAAGGCCTATTTCTCAAAACAGAGGTCTATTGGTCAAGTTATTGTGGAACTGGATATACAGTAGTTTGTAATTTAACTTTTGATCAAAGATCTGCTATGCTTAGTTTTTTTTTCTGCCAAATCTGGTTAGTTTTTTTAATTTTTTTATGACATTTCAAACAATGTAGACACCTCAACTAGTAATAAATTCAATAAGCTTATGTCGAGCCTATTGTTTAAAATCACATCTTCTTAAATTCCACAAGCCAGATCAACTACCACTTAGTCTCTTTTAATATTGATTCAATGCCTTAATGACTAAATCAGATAATTCATTTTGATGGGATTCCATGCTTTTGTAGCCATGCTGTCCTCAGATTCACTGGGGAAACTAACATAGCAGTGAAAGTTTGTTTTTGGATTTTTTTCCCCCATGCTCAGTTTCACAGCATGCACTGATGCAAGTCTATTGACATACAAGAGTCACACTTGGCAGAATAAAAAGATAAACATCTGCTTTTGTCTACAGGAATAAAAGCACTGCGATTACACTTGCTGTGTTTCAGCATTTGAGGGCAGAATCAGTGAAAACATCTTTGATGAGTTGCATATTGAGCTCCAACCTCCTGCTGCACCCTTTAAAGAAACGGAAGAATTAATGATGTGCTTACACACACACACACACACACACACACACACACACACACACACACACACACACACACGCAGAATCCTTTTAGTTTAATAGGATTAGAAATTTCCCCACTGTGGGACGAATAAAGGTAAATCTTATCTTGGCTAAATCTTACCTTATGTGTGAGTATTGGTTTTATGCAAAGACTTACAGAAATATGCACGTTTTATTGGTGGAGAAGCCATTCAGATGGACCTGATCCTTTCAGGCCTCCAGAACAGACATGCAGATGGAAGATGGAGTTTAACATGCCGACTATCTTAAGAAGAATGCGCCAAGATGGGTCAAGTAATCTAAAAGCTCTAGAACAGGTATTACAGGGAAAAATTTGATTACAATATCACAATTGACTATGTGTAATCAATTAACAGTTAAATGTACTAAACCTTAACAGTAAAAGAAATTTGACTATTATATTAGATACTACATTCACCAGCCACTTTAATACAACACCATGCATTCTCATTTATTCAACATCACTTGTTTTCTTTTACATTTTCTGCTGTCTAGTTTCATTGACTCTAAGTTGACAAGAGAGGAACTGAATCTGATATTCTACTATTTTATCCCCAGCCACCCATTTTGACATGTTGTGTGACTGAGATGCTTTTTAACTCACCACAATTATATTTATTGTGTTACCATTATCATTCTCATACTCAGCTCAAACCAGTCTGACCTTTCTTCTCTAATCTCTCTCATCTCTCATAGTGTTTACTGGATATTTTGTTTGTTTGTTTGTTTGTTTGTTTGTTTGCATCATTCTGTTATATCTCTTTTGAATAAAAATCTCAACAGTTTCTGAAATACTTAATTCAGCCCGTCTGGTGATATCAACCATGCCAAAGCTCTGAGATTGCTTTTTTTCCCCATTGTTATTTTGAATAACTGAAAGTCTTTACCTGTAGCTGCTTGGTTTTATGTATAGCTCTGCTCCTGATCAACTGAATTGGTCAAGATTGTACTGCTGATAAAGTGCTCATGTAAGAGTATATACAATAATTAGATGTAAAATGATGACTGATAAAGCAAAAAAAGTACTTTCAGTGGTATATGGCCCGTAATACAGTAACAGACTAAACATCATTCTCTAAACATTATATCTCCTCTTTAAACCAATTCTAGAGACAAATATGAGGCCATCTGTGTAACAGCTAAAGCTTGGATGAAATTGGGTCAGGCAACAAGACAATGATCCCAAGTACACCAGAAATATACAGTAAAAGCTGAAAAAGAACAGAATCAAGGTGTTGCAATGGCCCAGTCAATGTCCAGACCTCAACTCAACTAAAATGCTGTGGCAGGAACTTAAAAGATCTGTGCATAAACAAATGCCGGCAAAAAGTATTTAGAAAATGATTACTTCAAGATACTGCTGAAACTATTGCTTATGGTGATTCTATATGCTTTTGAATCATACGGTGTGTATAGATTTTCACACACGGTTTTTCTATTGCGGCTTGATTTTTCTAAAAATAAACAATTACACTGTGTAATATGTCATGTGTTGTTGTTCATGGGCATATTTACGTAATTTAAGGACAGGCTAAAGACTAAAAAATATTTTATTATATTCTTATGTGTATATGCATAGACTTCAAGGTACACCTTAGAGAGGAATGAGTTTCAAGATCCAGTGAATACAATACATCATCTCTCAACTGGAAGTTATATTAGAGTTACACTTTCTGGCCGTCATATGGGTTTTTGATGGCCTGCAGCAAATGGCTTTAAAACACAACCAAATAAATGTTCTAAAAGAAACAATATGGGTAATTCCCTCAATAGCAGCAGGCAGGCAGACCATAGTGACAGTTTTTAAAAAGGACTTCTCCTCATCTTCTGGGAGGCTGTTTGGACCAGCATGCAAATGCTCAGTGACCAGATAACTGCTTTATTCACACATCATAAAAGTGCAATTTACATCCAGCCGAGCTTTGCTTTACTGGATTGCTCATCATATCATACTTTCACTATTGTCAAGTCTATATTTTTAGCATATATATACTGTAAAAAAAAAAAAAAAAAAAAAGATTTATATATATATATATATATATATATATATATATATATATATATATATATATATATATATATATATATATATATATCTCAGTTATCAAAGGTTCTTCCACTTTGGACTTACGGAATAAACATACTCTTCAAAACAGCCAAAAAAAATGGGCAATTCTCAAATGCTTTATACATTTCCTGTCTCTCCTCAAGATTATTTTCTTAGATTTTGTGTGTTTTTTAATGAGTAGTGTAAATATCGGCAATTGTTGACCTACTCTACACTCCAGCTATTTAAGCCAAGCTATAATGTGAGCTAAATTAGGAATATCTGCAGGTAAATGTGGCTGTCTTAATGAGAACTACATAGGCAAACTATGTGTGAACATGCACAAACATACAAAAACAATTTAATGTTATAGTATGCAGAAGTACCAGGTATCAGTTAGTCACATATGCATATTTATCTAGGCCATGGTTTGTCTGAATATTCAATTATGATTTCCTGGAAGGTGTTTGTTCATACAGTTGAACTCACAGATAGTTCTCATTAGTTTTGGTCACCTTAATAGAGGTGGAGGATAGCTTAATAAACATTTACAACAATACAATAATACGATTACAGTCATATACAGAGTGAGACAGCTATTGTAAACGTATTTTTTTTTTTAACACATTTTGTTTTATTTTACTTATCGTGAATATGGCAACTTTGATAAATGCATCAAGGCAATAGATGAATTTAACAAGCTGTAGTATTCAATCAACTAATAAATTAATTAATTAATTAAAATGAGAAATATAATGAAAAACAGCAAAGGAATTAATTTGATCTCACTTCTCTATGCATCTGGTTTAAAACAAGCAGAATTCTACATCTAATGATTCATATTAACAACAACTAATAAAAGTAATCCATAGTTTTGTACATCATTGACAGCTTTAAATTGTCACTGCTGGCAAATGACTGTGGTACAAGAGGCATCATTTTAATGCACTCAGCTCCATGCATTAAAAAAAATCAATGCATACTTAGCTGTGAATTATCCCTTACATACATTGAAAACTGTTTACATTTTATATAATTTTATATATATATATGTATCTCTTGCATTTCCATAATCATCCAAATAAAGAATTTATTCAGAAAAAAATGATGTATATAAAAAATTTATTCCTTTTGATTCCCACTCTGAACATTGCAAATCACAAGAAGAAACACAGTGAACATCAACAAGATCGATCAAAATTTTACACACCTACAACCACCCACTCCTTTTCCTTTCCACACATTCCTGTATTAAAGTACAATTTGCATTTCCATTTTCTATACAATTTTTTTTCCCTTTCCTCTACTTTTCTCAAATTTTTAACTCTCCTCTATCCAAATATTTTACTTGCATATTTAAGAATTTATATGAAATTGCGTGTACTATATATTCCACCTGGAGAAGTCCATAAACATGTGAGAGCTGCGAGAACACTGAAACATCTCAGGAATTCTACAGACATCTATCACCCAAACTCATCTACCATCTATAAGGTGTTTTTGCTGAAGAAAAATATTAAATTTCACACATTTTGTGCCAGAAAATATGTTCTGTGTCAAAGAAATTCATTTAAATGGAATCAAGAATTTTACATTGGAAGATGGGAACATAAACATACAATACACACTTTGACGAGGGCTTACAAATGCAATTTGTAGGCTTTTTATGCAAAGGCTATGGCATGGAAGCTAGGAAGTGACAAAAGCTAGATTTGGTGCTGTCTATCAGTTCTTGTGGAAAATGTAAAGGCAAAATATAGAGGAAACAAAGACAAAGAAACTAGATATATCAACATTTCCTTCAAAATTCAATTACATTTTGTTCAATATTGTTGTATAAAAATTAAGGACACTGTGCAGTTGGGGACTCCGGCAACACTCGCTATGGCAGCATTACTAAAAGGGAGAGCCAGAAGGTAACACAGACATGAAGGATCTCTGGAATAAGAGACGACCCGCCACACCACCATCAACAAACCTGAGTGAACGTGTGAGAGAGAGGGGATGACAGCATACAAATATCCCAGTACACCAAACACTCTATATCCATGATTCCTCCAGATCTGCTCTTTTACCTAAGAATAACATACCAATAAAAAGCTTGACTATATAAATATGTTTTCAGCCTTGACTTAAACACTGAAAATTTGTCCCAAACTTTAATTGGAGGGCTGTTCCATAACTGTAGGGCTTTATAAGAAAACAATCTGCCCCCTGCTGTAGTCTTTATTATTTGAGGTACCAACAAATAGCCTGCACCTTTTGATCTAAGTAGGCGTGGAGGGTCATAATGGTACAGACGTTTACTCAGCACAAGACCATTAAGTGCTTTATACATCAGTAGTAGTATTTTTTGATCAGTGCGAGATTTGATGGGGAGCCAGTGTAGACTGATTAAAACAGGAGTGATGTGGTCATATTTTCTAGATCTAGTAAGGACTCTTGCTGCTGCATTCTGAACTAACTGAAACTTATTTATGCACTTATTCGAACACCCAGTCAGTAAAGCCTTACAGTAGTCTAATTTAGATGTAACAAAAGCATGAACTAGTTTTTCTGCACCCTGTAACAACATCATATTTCTAATTTTAGCAATATTTCTAAGGTCAAAGAAGGCAATCCTGGTAATGTTATTTACATGAGCCTCACAGGAAAGATTCGAGTCAATAATAACACCAAGGTCTTTAACTGCTGTACACACTGAGACGAAAAGACCATTCAGAGATGCTACATAATCGGAAAGACTGCTTCTAGCTGCACGCGGTCCTAGTAAAAGTACTTCCATCTTATCTTAGTTGGGCAGAAGAAAGTTATCAAGTACCCACTGTCTAATGTCCTTTACACACTCCTCAACATTTTAACATCTCTCATAGCAATAGAAGTTAATGTCATGTTTATGTATAATTTCACCCAAAGGCAGCATATATAAAAAGAAAAGCAGTGTGGTTTAAGACAGATCCTTGCGGAACACCAAACTTTACCTCAGAGAGTGTGGAGAACTCACCATTTACATCAACAAACTGATAGCAATCAGTTAAATAAGACCTAAGCCAGGAGAGAGCTGATCCCTTTATTCTAACATTTTGTAGTCTAGCAAGGAGGATATTATGATCAATGGTGTCAAAAGCTGCACTAAGGTCGAGCAAAACAAGTAAGGAGACACAATCCTGATCAGAGGCCAATAGCAGGTTATTTACCACATTAACCAGCGTTGTGCTCTGTACTAAATCCTGACTGCTAGATTTCGAAAATGTTATTCCTATATAGGTGTCAGCAAAACTGCTGTGCTACAACCTTTTCTAGAATATTGGAAATAAAGGGGAGGTTTGATATTGGCCTATAGTTGGAAAGCTGTCAAGGGTCAAGGTCAGGTTTCATAATTAGGGGGTTGATAACTGCCAGTTTGAAAGATTTAGATAAATAACCAGTGTTAATAAAATAGTTTGTTATTTTTAAAACAGGTTCAATTATTTCTGGAGTTATCGGTTCGAAGAAACTTGTAGGCAAGGAATGATTTGATGAGGAAATTAATAAGATTAAGTCATTCTTAAGTCAAAAGGAGTAAAACTTTGTATTTGATTGTACTATAGTCTGTATAGTGCTATCTACAGGGTTATTTCAAATTTATTATTGAAAATGCTTTAATTATTAAAAATTTCATTACTACCTATTGATGGTGTGCATGTTAGTGCAGTGCTTTTATTCCCTGTTCATTTTGCTATAGTATTTAACAAAAATCTAGTATTATGCTTGTTAGTGTTGGGAAAAAAAAGTGTTGGTAAATTACTAAAAAAAACTGTGTACATTTAAAATGTTAAAAAATTGAAAGCCACACCTTAATGTAAATTAGTTCAAGCAAAAGGTCAAAATTATATAAAGTAAAAAAAAACTGCAAAAAAAACCCTTATGTGTGCAATGTTTTTGGTGATTGTAGTTTTAAAGTCAGATTTACTAGAAATTAAAAATTTTCTGCACTATTTTGAAGTCTTGGATGGTTCTTTGGAACCATCTTGAGTATGCATGAGGCTTGTGCACAGTGTTTTCGATTGTGCCATGTCATTTGTAAGAAAATAGATTAAAAAAACCTTTTACACCCCTGGCTAGGTGTAACACTTTTCTTCGTGCTGTCTGTCCCCGAGTAATAATGTGATTTGAGTGTGAGTGAGTGTATTATGCATTCCTGTGACAAATTTGCACAATTGCCAGGTTTGTCCTTACTGTCCTTATGAAAATATTATATTTACTATTAATAATAAATGCAGCCAATTAATACTACATCTACACCTAATCTAATCTAAACAAAAGCTGAATTTTTTTTTTAACGTGGAAAAATGTCATGACAAAGTCAAAACTTTTAGATATTCCCATCCTTGCATGTACAGTATCTTTTTTTCACCGAGGTATATGCACATAGTCTGGTCGAAAAAATATACTTTTAGCTAACTGAGAACAAAGGAAGAAGGTGCAGTGAACAATTATAATCACACTATTCATGGAAAAACACTTTATGGTCTTCATAATGAGAGCTCTATCAGCAGACAGATAAATAGAGAATCTGCCAGGAGAATAAAACACACATCACCACGCATCACTTATTACAAAGCGTACAGAGACACTCTGTCACGCTCACCCTGAAACACTGGTAACTTCCTCTTTGTCATGTTTGTTGTTGTTCAGTGTCTAAAACAGTCAGGCTACTTGTCACCTACACAGTTCAGAGCAGAGCAGCTTTTATAATGAAGTCAATTAACTTCATTAGAGTGGGCTCAGGCTTTCAGGCGGGAAATAAAAACAGATAAGTTCATTACCAACGCACTCCCACACACACACACACACACACACACACACACACACACACACACACACACACACACACCTACTCTTTGCTGCAAAAAAAAATGGTAACAGTTTCACAATGTGAGATTAATTAATTTATCATTACATAGCTTCCTTTCCTGTGTCTCTTCAGCTCATGATGGACTCACTCTCCAGAATGCAGCACTGGTAAACAAATGTGCTAAAAGAAAATTGTTAAATGTTTAGTGTTGTGTACTTTTTCTCATAATGGTATTTGTTGCACCTAAATTCTACACAATATGCGTTTAATCCAAATGGATACCGTTGATACACTACCCTAGGAAAGGAACTCTGCCTCTTAAACCTTCAATTTATTTTTTATAGTTAAGTTGGGTGTGTTTACATAAACAGATTTTTTTTTTCTGCGCACATATGCATTTGTCGATCCCGCTCAAAGTGCAAAACACATTCTCTCGTTTCCATTTAACAATGCCCAAAAATGATTGGTTTGTTGTAACTCACTTAAAAAAATCTTTATATTGTTTAATTTATGATAGTAACTGTTCTAAATAACTGTTCTTTGACACTCACCTTTTATATTGCTACATACAGTCTCTGACCTAGTAAATTAGCAAATACTGGTTACTGATAGAGACTCCAGAGCACTTCTATAAATCTCTCTGGATAAGATTGCAATAATCCATGCAAAAATCTGTTAATTTCAAATTGAGGTTTATATAAATTCATATCCTGCCATCAGTGCTATCATGCTTATCATCTTGTAGATTGCTATTCATCAGAGTCTCTGCTATAAATCAGCATTAGTTTCCTATATAGCTACTTTGGATTCTGGAAATTAAAGTCTAATATTTTTCAAATTCCAACTCTCAAGTTCTTGCTTCCTGTTCATTCTGGTTTTCTTATTTTTGTTAGTGTTCCTGATTTTTGGTCATAGATTATATTTGTTTTGGAAATCCCCTGCATGGATTTCTCACCAAGATTACTGAATTAGCTCTAACAAGAAGTTCTCTGAGTTGCATCATGCATCTACTAATCGCTTCTACTAATACAGCTAGATTTGTCATTAACATAAAATATGACAGAATAATTGACAAAATAAATACAATAAAACCAAACATACAAATGAACAAAGTAACAAAGACCAAACTTGAAGCAAAAAACAAAGGTAACAAAGAGGAGCATAAACAGGTACTGAAGTAGGGTGCAGTCAACGTTTCATTTCATCCCAAAGGTGCTTAATAGGGTTAAGATCACAGCTGTATAGCAGGCCACTCAAGAGCTTTCATTTTAACCCATGTTTCGTGCACAGGGGCATTGTTATACTGGAACATATTTGGGTCTCCTAGTTCAAATGAAAGGAAAATTTTTATACTATCACATCTAAAGATCAGAATCTTGAGCAAATCATCCTTTCATTAACTATAACACACAACAATGCACCCCTTTTTACTAGGATATCTGGATGAATCTGATTCAACACATTGTGTGTGTGTGTGTGTGTGTGTGTGTGTGTGTGTGTGTGTGTGTGTGTGTGTGTGTGTGGTTGTGTAATAAGCCAGGGTCTGGGGGTTAATGATTTGTTTGGAGATACTTCTCCTCAAGGGCACCTTGTGTGCGGACGGCAGTCACCGGGCTGACAGGGTCATTTGTCATACGGCTGGAAATGAATTTAGTCTGTGGAATCCACCGAGCACTGTGCAGCAGCTTAACCCACACACTCCCGTACTTTCAGAGCTCAGGCTGAGCAAGGTCTGCTGGGAAGAGCAGAGTAATACAATTTTAGAAAAAGCAGCCCCCTCTTTTGCAATCGGAAAATTTGACTATGTGTATCTCAATCTATTTATGAGGAAAAAATTTGTCTATAAATGATAGGAATATGCAACAAAATAGAACATGGGAACATCTTATAGTCCAAGTAAAATGTTAACAAAAACAGATTTAAAAAATATATACATAAATTGCTTCTGTAGGTGTTCAAAAAATTTTTTTTTTTAAGTAGGGTTGGATTTGGGGTAGGTGTATGCATTCCATTAATCAACTGCATTATTCAATCCTATTTTCTGTCAATCACAAAGGCAATGATACAAGACACTGTGTTTCTGCTTGTGGAAGTGTGCTTTGTCTCTTCTCTTTGAAGGGCTCTTTGCAGTTAATAGGACTGTAATTGGTAGCAATAAAAATGCTCTTGGAGGTCACAGTGTACAACATAGCGCACGACTAATGCTTTAGAAATGCAACATCAGTCACAAACTGTAGCAGGATTATAAGACATGCTGATTTGGAAATGATCTGGTCCTTTAAATCAGCAGGTAATGAATTTTTTGGTTGAACAATTTAACCCTTTACTACTGCACACAATATTGTATCAGAAACTGGAACTGTACTTTTACCATTTTGCAAGGCTTCCTACTTAAGGAATCAAGTATTTGGGGTGGAGATAGCAGCATTGTTCTTTGCTTAATGATAGTCATATTGTTTTACATGATATTTGACATAAATAGAGTGTTGAGGGTATTAATGTAATCTTAACCAGTTTAGAGTCAAACTTTTCACTTCTGCTAACCAATCCCCTTTAGGGCAAATCTGATTTCTACACCAGAATGATCCAGAAACCAAGGGCAAGTGCACAGGCCAAGTTCAAGTTCAAGTGTATTTCTATAGCGCTTTTTACAATGGACATTGTCTCAAAGCAGCTTTACAGAACTTAAGAATTAAAGTGAATTATGTGTACAAGTGCACAAACTGGCAGTATTGTGAACTACAATTTTAATGTATCATAATGCACTTTTAAACATTTTTAACTGCTGGTGATTAAGCTTCACAATGTGTTAAACATGCACTTTGAAGCGTTGAGAATAGGTGCAAGCTTTCTGTATTGTTTCCTGTACTTTATTCAACCACATACAACATATTCAACCTTAAATCTTTAAACGGCCAAAATAGGATACGGAACTGTAACACTTGTGTGATACAACAATACTATTAAGGTAAGTAACAGATAGTAATGTTTGACTTCACCAATTCACAGGGCCTTCAGAAGATTTAGGTGTCACAGGAGGCAGGAAAACACACACACACACCGATTTAGAAAAATGTGAATTTATGCAATTGTGTGGTAGAAAAAATCAAATAGAATTTTCTATGCACTGAGGGAAAGAAAAAAATAAAATAAAATAAAATAGACATCAATTTCAATGTCAATACAAATCAAGAATTATGAAACTCAATTGGTACACAGATAATATGCCAAGGATTTTGTAATAACTTGTTTCCCTGAATTTGTTAGATTTTTCCCTCTTTTTTAGAGAACAGTTTGCATCAAAATCCGGGAGGATCCGTAATCGTTTCCTTAAGCTCTCAATCCGCACAATGAGCAACTGCTCCAATGCTCCGTTCACTCAATTATGAAGTGAAGTTTTTGCAAAAACTTTTTTAAAAACGGTATATCCAATGTGAATCCAAAGAAACTTCAGTCCGATCCGTTCTGTGGGTGGCTCGGCATCTGTTTAGTCCCACGTAGTGAACTGTCTCAAACCGAGTCTGAAACAACGCAGAAAAACCTCAAAGATCAAATCTCCAAATGTGGAAAAAAAATATGTTCTCTGAAGTATTATTCATGTACAATATATTATATACATTATATGTACAAACACCAACTCTAGCTAAGTACAGTTCTTTAACAAATTTTTATCTAGATTCTAAATCTAAATGTTATCAAATTTTCTTTCCTTATTTTTGGCTTTCTCAGAATTCTTTTTTCTTTCTTCCTTCTTTTTTTCTCAAGTTCGCCCCCACTCGCACTCCCCCTACTTTTTTTGGGGAAGAGTTACCATCACCTCTAAAATTTAGCTAATTGATTGATCCACCTCAGCAGAGAAATGCAGTCATTTAATTGGGTAAGTTTGACTAATCATATTCAAATCAGTATAAATGTAATATTATTGTATGTCAGAAATAAGACCTATTATTTGACCAGTTAAGAAAAGTATATTTGGTAAGTGTCCTGAAATCATGGGTGTTTTAATTAAGGCTTAATTTGGATCTGGGTTACAGAACTGTTAAAGAACAGAATTTAGGTGCAACAAATACCATTATGAGAAAAAGTACACAACACTAAACATTCAACACTTTTCTTTTATTTAAAGAATCCCTTTATTTGGTTTGACTTACAACAACCAGCCTTCTCTTTCTTTTGAATATTCACTGGTAGAAACATGCAAGCTACCATAACGGGGCCTAATGCTAGCATCAAATATCGAAGAACATCTGTTCAAATTTGTGAAAGTTTCTCATTCCTGACACTGCAGCAGGTGAGCAGTGGTTAGTGGCATCTTTCTTCTTGAACGTTTAAGCTGTGTAATGTTGTTTAAATAACGAAAAAAAAAAAAGAAATAAAAGTCAAATGATGGACCCAATCCTGTTTACCATCTGTTTGTCATGGTGAGATGTGTGCACACAGGTCCAGATGGAGAGATGATTCGGTTGAAAGTGGAAAAGGCAACCAAAGCCACACACACACACACACACACACACACACACACACACACACACACACACACACACATACACACAGCACCAACTACCGTCCTTTCATCATCCTCCCTGCTGTGGAGTGAGAGAGTGGGCAAAGATGGAAAGGGATGGGGGAATAAAGTGAAAGAAAACCCAGTGAAAAAAGAGAAGTGTTAGGGGAGTGGGACAAAGAAGAGAAAACACTAGTCCAGGTAGCAGATGTCATTATTCACTACATAGAGATGTTCTAGAGACATCCTCTTAATTATTCCTTTAGCATGAAAGCAGCAAAGGGTTCATTCAGTCAGGCACAGCAACTAACTCACCCTCTTCCCTCCTTTCACTGTCTTTTTCTCTCTCTTTTTTTCTTTCCCACATTCACATGTCCTCATTTATCTTTTTGTATGATGGATCAAACTTATTACGCCGTAGACAGAATCGCTATCCCCTCTGAAGCTGTGCCTCGTTCTCGCCGTAATCATCCCCTGCCGTTTGGCAGCAAGGTCTGCTGATCACCATTACATCTACTACCAGTTTCATTTAGGCAGGTGGCGGAGTGTGACGAGTGAATCAATCTGTTATAAATCAAATTAAACCCATGAGGGACACATATACCTAGTGGACTAATTAGCAGCAGAGCCTTCATAGGTTATGGCCTGTGAGTCCAATAATGTTAAGAGCAAGGCAGATATCACAAGTTCGCTGTTGTTTTATTATGTGACAAGCATAAACAGCAATGCCTGAATACGACCTTGCTCTGACGACATGAAGATCAGAATACAGAAGTGACTGTTTTAAAGATCTTTGCAGTGTGTAAGTATGCTTCATTTTCTAGATGTGTGTTAGAATATATGACAGATTAGAACCAATTATTTTGCTGATCTGCTCCATTACTACTCTGCTCCATTACTGTCAAATAACTATATGTGATAACAGGGACATTCAAACATATCACAGTCAGTAAATCAAATGTTTTACCCAAAGCACAACAGTAAAATATATTCATATTCATCTGTAATTATATTCATAGTACATATATATATATATATATATATATATATATATATATATATATATATATATATATATATATTCATCTGTAATTATATTTATAGTACATATATATATTCATCTGTATATTATGTTTTCAGTACATATATATTCATCTGTATACTACATTTATAGTACATATACATCTTTAAATTACTGTTTATAATCTATATTTTATTTTATTTAACTATGTAAATTCATGTAAAAACTATATATCCTGCACTTGCTGTTATTGCACTCTGGTTAGACCCAAACTGCATTTCGTTGCCTTGTACTTGTACATGTGTAATGACAATAAAGTTAAATCTAATCTAATCTAATCTAATCTAAAAGATGAAGTGCACACATCACATAATCTGCAGACTGAAATGATTTAAATAATGACTGATCTATTTTCCATTGACTACATTTCCTGACAGCTTTACCTATTTATATATCGGAAGTAATGTGTTTTAGAAATCTGATTGGCAGGTGTTAATCCTTCTTTGATAGGGTCAGCGCATCTTATTACTATATTTATAGTAGACAGCATGAAGTGAAGCCAAACTAAATTTCCAGGATACATGTCCAGTCAGTTTTCATTAACATTTATATTCTGTTGGTCAAAATCATTTAATAATGTAAATTACCCTCTATTTCTATGTCCCTGTTTAATATATGCAAATGTACAATATTGATCATTATAACAGCCTTGCACAAAATGTCAGATGCTGATCACTTGTGGATTTCAAGCTGCCCTGAGTGCACACTGGAATAAAAATTGCTGTATTCAATTAGAAAAGAATGGAAAGTAGCATTATTTTCATTAGTGGTCTCAGACCTTTGAATCAGGTGATTATTTGATATAAGTTGATAGTCAGTGAGAATTTCTGTATTGTGGGAGTGCAGAAACATCTTTTAACTAATAACATTGAGAATAGACCATAAAGCAAGAAGCTTTTGAGTGCTGGTGCTTTTCAGCTAATAAGTGGTGGAGTAGGTATGCATTTACTGGCCTAAACTCTATTTAAAACTATATTTAGTTACAGTGTTAATACAATATTAAAAATAAAACAGGGTTCATGCAAATTTCTAAAAGTTTTAAAAAGTGCTTGAGGCTTTAGATTTATAAGCTAAATATCATGCAATAACAACAACAAAAAATACTAATTAGTTAGTTTTGTTTATATACTCTGTGTCCACAGAACCTACTGTGCCAAATATTCTTTCTCCATTATGTTAGAGATTAGTAGCCTTGGCATTAACGCAAGTGGAAGGTGCATTTATGATTTTCTGAATACTATTATTGCACCATTATGCCCAGCTTCAACTTAAATTAGCTCAATTTAAATTAGCCTGAAGGAAATTAGCTTGAAGGAATTTACAGACAGAACATTACCCACTTTACACACAAGCATATTGAAGAAATCTGCAAAAATTAATCCACTACCAATTTACCCACTTTTTTTCCTATGTTGGCTACGAAGGCCTTATAATACATATAACAATGGTGAAAATAAGCAGATTAAAATTGATTGCTGGTGTAACTTTAATCTAACCATGTGCTGTATTTAAATGTAATTGCTGATCGAAATTATATAAGATATATATATATATATATATATATATATATATATATATATATATATATATATATATATATATATATATATATATACAGTGCCCTCCACAATTATTGGCACCCCTGTTTAAGATGTGGTCGTGGACTTCTAAAAATTCTCCTTTTTTTTAAAACAACATAGAACCCAAATGCAAAAAAAGAGAAAATCCAACCTTTCATTTAAGTACATAACTTTGGTGGTAAAAAATCATACATTTAGAAAAAAAAAACTTGAAATCATGTGTCCCACAATTATTGGCACCCCTAACAATTCCTCTGAAAAATTTAATTGTTTTTTTTTTATATATTTTCTGTAGTTGCTAAGGTTGGTCAGGGTATCTAGGGACTTTTAATTAGTAATTCATGATTTCCTGTTTCCTGGGGTATAAATATGACGTGACACAGAGGCCTAATTCTCTTACCCATTTGTCAACATGGCAAAGACAAGAGAACACACCATTCAAGTAAGGCAGATGTGTGTCGACCTTCATAAGTCAGGCAATGGCTACAAGAAAATAGCCACCGCCTTAACTTGCCGGTATCTACAGTCAGAGGAATCATTAAGAAGTTTAAAACAACTGGAACAGTGACAAACAAGGCTGGAAGAGGTCTCAAGTTTATCTTGCCACAACGCACAGTGAGGAGGATGGTAAGAGAAGTAAAAAAATTTCCCAAGCTCACCGTCACAGAATTGCATCAAAGAGTGGCATCTTGGGGTCACAGAGTCTCCAAAACAACCATCAGACGCCTCTACATGCCAACAAGCTGTTTGGGAGGCATGCAAGGAAAAAGCCTTTTCTCACTAACACTCACAAACGTAAACGTCTGGAGCTTGCTAAGCGGTACTGGGACTTCAACTGGGATCGTGTGCTTTGGTCAGATGAGACTAAGATTGAGCTTTTGGCAACAAACACTCTAAGTGGGTCTGGCGAAACAAAAGATGAGTATGCCGAAAAGCACCTCATGCCCACCGTGAAGTATGGTGGAGGATCTGTGATGCTGTGGGCCTGTTTCTCTTCCAAAGGCCCTGGGAACCTTGTTAGGGTGCATGGCATTATGAACGCTTTGAAGTACCAGGATATTTTAAATAAAAACCTGATGGCCTCTGCCAGAAAGCTGAAGATGGGTCGTCATTGGGTCTTTCAGCAGGATAATGATCCAAAACATGTGGCAAAATCTACAAAAAAGTGGTTCAGCAGTCACAAACTCAAGGTCCTCCCATGGCCATCTCAGTCCCCAGACCTCAACCCAATCGAAAACCTGTGGGGTGAGCTAAAGAGAAGAGTGCATAAGAGAGGACCCAGGACACTGGATGATCTAGAAAGATTGTGCAAAGAAGAATGGTCAAAAATCCCTCTCTCTGTGTTCTCCAATCTTGTGAAATGTTATAGGAGGAGATTAAGTGCTGTCTTGTTGGCAAAAGGAGGTTGTACAAAGTATTAACATCAGGGGTGCAATAATTGTGGCACACATGATTTCAAGTTTTTTTTTTTCTCTAAATGTGTGATTTTTTTACCACCAAAGTAATGTACTTAAATAAAAGGTTGGATTTTTCTCTTTTTTTGCATTTGGGTTCTATGTTGTTTTAAAAAAAAGGAGATTTTTTTTAAGTCCACGACCACATCTTAAACAGGGGTGCCAATAATTGTGGAGGGCACTGTATATACATACAGTTTGGAGCAGAAGATCTTGAGTGGCCTGCTATAGAGCTCTGACCTAAATACTAAAAATAAAATAGATAAATTAGATAAATTAGAATGCTGACTGCAGAAAGGACCTCCTCACCCCAAATCATCTTCTCAGAAGAGGGAACATTACTGCAACAATTGGGGACTAAATGTGAAATGGGATGTTCAAAAAGGACATAGAATCTTACTGTAAAGTATCCACAAACATTTGTCAATATAGTATAATTAAAAAGGATACTTGAGGCTGCCTAAATACAATGTTTAAATTGATGACGTTCATTTAAAAAAAACAATCAAATATGAAACCCTAGATTTTAGAGGGTAATTACCAGACTAGCTTCAATCACAACCCCTTAATCTGATACTAGTCGGGTCTGTTTACCTTTATTGCAGAACTTGCAAACTCACTATTTATGATTAGCTAACATATTTCCATGAGTTAATAACTGTAGTTTCACCATTTTAATGAATACATCTAAACATAAACAACCTTGCTTTTATCAACATAGTTAAGTCTGTGGGAGATTTTATCTAAGAGACACTAGCTATGAGTAGGATGTCACGGGTGGACCAGCACGGCAGGGCAGAGCATCAGTAATCACAGTGACACAGTTGGAGTCAGTACAGCTTTTCTGTCCAAGATGTACACAGTCTCTGACTTAGAGAAGCGACAGTTGGTCAGTTTGGCATTTAGCCATGGTGTTTTTTTGTCCTGTTAACTGTAATATCTGTCACAGTTCAGCAGATGGGATACTGAGAACCGCAAGCTCTGCTGCAGCTAATTCGATGGCTGCACGCTAGTTGGCTTTATCTTTCCACCATAGCAGAGAAGAGGAACAAAACAATAAAATAATTATTGTGCTAACATAAAATATACATGTAAGAAACACTGTAGATTCAGATTAAATATATATATATATATATATATATATATATATATATATATATATATATATATATATATATATATATATATATAAAAACAGATCAACTTCCACTTACTATCTGTCAGGGGAACTGTTAAATTAGGGCTATTTTCTTCTGGAAATGATTGACTTTAGTTCTAAGAGCTTTGTTCATGGACTGAATCTGTCTTTGTGTGTGTGTGTGTGTGTGTGTGTGTGTGTGTGTGTGTATGTGTATGTGTATGGATGTTTTTGTCTCAGATTTGTGTAGTAGCCTTTTCAGACTAAACTGCACATGCTAACTACTTGAATGGGCTGAATGAGTACATACAAGTAAGAATTTCCGCCTCCGTTGCAACCAGAATCATTGAGGCAGTACGTAAAGCTTGCATGAGTACAAGGTCAGCCAGCCTGTATAATTCTGTTTTTATGGTGTTGTACTCGCTGCTGTGAGGCATGCTTTGGTGATTTTGCTGCTACAGCATCTTTGCAGTGTACAGCACTTCACTGCAGATTCCCACAGAAAGCTGGATGAAAACTAACCCATGCCTCTCACCCTGAATGATGAATAAAGCAGCAGTTGTGAGTTCAGCAATATCAGCTACAAGATGCTTCCAATTTTATTTTCAAACTGTAAATCACCAAGTCACACACAAAATTGGATACTGTAATGGCATAAACTAAAAGTAAAATGGAACAGATTAAGATCCGGGCGTGTGTGTGTGTGTGTGTGTGTGTGTGTGTGTGTGTGTGTGTGTGTACACATGCATATATTTGGGTTCGGTAAAAGTCTGCCACATGCTGCTTCTGGATCATTATGGCTTTGCACCAGGCAAACACAGGCATGGTTGCACAAGATGCAGATATCCCCACTAAATGACTCAACACCATTAACAAACACCAAAAAGCATGCCTGAATGCCAGCAGAAAAATGTAATCAAAGTAATAAGGGGCTTGGATTCAGCGATCTGGGGTCTTTCCTCATCCTGGGACAAGCAGCTAGTCCATGCAAGCTCACCATGACTCCTGTGGGAGTTCATATCATGTCGGATTTAAGCAAGCTTCTATTTCATGAGAACATCTGCCACATTACACATTGCAGTGTCAGGGTGAATTCACTGCCTCCTGATAAAGCTGTAGAATTTAGAGGCGCTCAATCAAGGAACCAGTTATACTTGTAATGGAGAATTTGCATTATCACAGTCACTCACTTTTACTGAAGATTATGTGTGTGCTGGAATGAAGTAAGCAAGTAGACAGGAGAACAAAGGAAAAGAATTTGAGTATCAGACCACAAGCAGTGAGCTGTACAAAGCTTTAGAAGCTTCTGTTCAAAAGCATTGTTTCCATTTTGTCTCTTTGCGAAGCAGTTGCTAAGACAAAGTGTTAATATGATCTGCTTGAGTATACCGCAGAATCGGACCCAGCAGACCTCAACCCGAATCCCCCCCTGCATCCCTTTCTCTTTCTGCACGTCTCCTCTGCAGTGCAATCACGTTGACCCAATCCATTGTCAGGATCTCTTTCCCTCACCCATAATCCCAGCAGAGTCCTGCCAAATCCCTGCAATTAGCTGCCTGAAGTGTCTATTACCCTTTCCAGGAACAGGAAGGTGGAGGAGATGGAGGTGTCCAGCATACTTCCTGCTTGGCAAATTTAGCCAAAGATTAAATGTGGGCAGGGAGGCAATGATATGCTGATCATGTTTGTGAACAAGGCAGCCTCAGTAGGGATTAGGATGCAACAACAGGAGGTAATGGAGGAGGCTGAATTATTCATATTTTTTGAGCTATTTGTTATCATGCCATCAATCATAAAAAAAAAAATTTTTATATATATATATATATATATATATATATATATATATATATATATATATATATATATATATATATGTGTGTGTGTGTGTGTGTGTGTGTGTGTGTGTGTGTGTGTGTGTGTGTGTGTGTATAATAATAAGATGGTAATAGTATTTCTATGCAACCTCAGTAGAGTTTCGCATAGTTTCGCACTGTTCAGGAGGTCAGGTGAGCAGGATAGAAGTCGGTGTAATTGCTGTAGTTGGTGTAAACAGGGGCAGAATATGCACATGGATACTTCTGGTACTTTGATAGGCTTGTCATTACCGCTACCAAATACAAAGAAACTGCAGAAATAAATAGTACAACAGTATTTTGCAGTTGCTGGTAAATTCACAACAAGAGCAATAAAAAAGCTAATTATGAAAATGTGTTTAAAGGGTTTTTTCCAATAGGTGGCACATGGAGACTGCACAGTGGGATGCACATTTAAATTATATTTCTCCTGCAGTGAGTGAAAATAACTCGGGCACATTATTTTAAAGAAGCATTGACTCAGAGAGACATAGTGCTGTCGAAAAAAGCTGTCGAAAATGCACGATAAGTCTGAGGTGAATATCATTGTTCGACTGGAGAGAGCACATTCCAGCTCTCTGTGCGCTGGCTCTCAATCAATACAGACTACATCACGCAGGGAAGATGACAGGGAATGGAGAGATGTGAATGCCGGACAGGTAAAGCCCAGGTGAAAACGACTCTAAACACAGCAGGAAGGCCTGGAAGAAGGTGAGCCAAAATAAACAAAGAAATGAGAGTGTGCATCCATCTGTATGTGCTGGAAATCAATCAGTCATCTCCTATTCCTGTCAGAAGAACGGGCTTAATGTCACGCTCGATACAAATGTACCGCCAGGAACATCAGTGGCGAGAGACGGTGTGAGAGACTGAGAGAAAGAAAAGGACAGATGCAGAAGTCTGACGCTCAAAGGCCTTCGAATGCTAGAGCATTTTGCCTTTAGGGGCCTGGCTTGAAGCTTGAAATACTTTAGACTAATTGGTATAGCAGTATTGAAACTTTTTCTGAAGATTTGACCTTCAGCTACTTCTACTTTTGCTGTCTTCAGGCTCCAGCTTGTCTTCCTCTAAAGCTTCGTTTAGAATACCTTATAAACATGCTCTGGCTTCTCCTGGAGATAGTGTATGCAGCAGAACTTGGAAAAGTTGCTCTCCAATTCTATGCTATTTAGGAACTGTCTACAGCTTCAGTTAATGTTTATCCAATTAGCAGATGCTGTGATGTCCTGTATGTGTTTGATGGAGCCTCATTAAAGGTAGTGAAGCTATTAGTTCAGCTACATTTGGTAACATTGTGGACACAGTGTAAAGAATTCGATCTATATTTTATATCGAGTTCTTTTCTTTTTTTTTTTCAGATTACTGTGTTTAAACTGGTACAGTGATTTTAACAGTATGTTCAGTACCATTCTACAGCACCTATTATAGTGCAAATTATTTATATTCTTGGCAGACTATGCTGTTACTATATTGTAATGAAAAAGAGTGTCATTAAATTTTCTGTAGAACTGGGTGTCAAAAGCATTTACCTGAAGCACCAAAACAAACCTTGTCTAATTTATCTGTTTTAAATTCTTACACTATTTAGTTTTACCAGGCGAAGTGTAAAACAAGTTTGAAATAGAGGTCACCATTTGGTAATGCTAGCCTATTCAATAAACAATACATTTAGTCACAGAGCAGTTTTAAAGAAATCTGGATGCACATTTAGATTCCTACATTATTCAAGCAAGATTGTCTACTGAACACCCTTTCTGAAGGAAATAACATTTTTGGTGAGTGCAAATCTTGACTTTGTGGGACTATTCACAACAGTAGAAAGTAAATCACTAAGCAGGAGAAGAGCATCAGGATGAATAAGGAAGGTCCAGAGGGTGAGATGTGCCTTAGTAGTAGAAGGGTACCCTAGGCAGCAAGAGAGCACACACTACGTTTACAGAAAGAGAGAGAAAAAAAGAGAGGGGGGTTAAACACAGGCATGCGAGCACCGAGGACATTAAGTGGCGTCCAATCATCTAGCCATCACTATTTGGCCCTTGTCAAAGTCACTCAGATCCTTTTTTTAAGGCCCATTTTACCTTCACAATGTGAGTGGTCACTTGCAGTTTAATCTATCCCACCGGTGCCATTGTAATGAGGTAATCTATGTTATCCACTTCACCTGTAAGTGGATTTAATGTCATAGCTGGGCACGGATTACCCAAGTTCAAGGATGTTAGCTCGAAGTTGTTTGAGGCTTTGGCTACGAACCATGAATTGAAAAAAATGACGAATTTAATCCCAGCTGAACTTATGCTGCTTTTGTTCCTGTGTACAATCCACCTCCTCTGCTGCGCCAATGCTCTTGTGTTGCAATATTAGTCAGCTCTACTCATGCAGCCTTCAGATACTGTAATCTCCTGCTGGTATTGCCATGTCCAAAAGCACATCATGAATTATGAAAGCCAATATTATGTTCTTGTGGGGAAATCTTATGTGATATTATTATTAAGATTTAATAATAATAATAATTATTATTATTATAATAACCTCCATCATTAATAATATCACCACCATTTTCACTGACGAGGTTTATTGTTTTCTTTTATCCTGCTAATGTGCTCAGAAACCACTCCTACACACACACAAACACACACACACTGAAGTCTCAAGGCTGCTTCGATTCACTGTACAGTGCTTTTTAATGACTGATTTTCCCTCACAATTGAACACATACTACCTGCTGCCACTTCTCTTCTGATTAGCGCTTCAAGGCTTTCCAACTTTTGTTTACCCTTAAAAACGAAGACCGACTTGACTTGTTCAAAGGCTGCACAGCACTGTCTTATTACAGAGAAGATAAAAATATGGCATCATTCAGGTTTTTTTTTCTCAAACGCAGACTGCTTGACGCAGATTTGCTGAAACGGAGCACTATTTCTTTTGTTGTCATGTATGGCCTTGATGTGCACTGTCAAGAAAAAAGCTATTAATGCCACTCAAACTATAGGTACAAAAGAATGGTCCTAATAGCCTCTGATGGATAAGGATTTCATTCCTTGGATAAAAAAAAACAGGTTCAGTAATACCTTCAAAACAGGGTTGTTACATTCAAAGCAGTCTCTTATAAATGTAATAATAACAGCAGGCTTCAGACGCTGTAATCTGCTGCTGGCATTGTCATGTTTAAAATTGCCAGCATTAAAGAGTCTCTTATGTCCAATTGTATTACTCCTGTGAGTCCAGGACTGAGTCAATCTCCCTGAATTCTATAAAGCTGTGAAATAAATAAATTAATGCCAGTGTTAATCTTGCATTCTGTTATTTTACAAGCCAAGGCAGTCTCGTGCTCTGCCATCTGTTGCAGCGATGGTTTCACCTTTGTATGTATGTGTGTAAGAAAAAGAAAAAAATGAGAGAAAGAGAGCGAGATAGAGATACGTAGGAAAAATTTAAGCAGTGGACAAGTGGGATCCAGTAGGTTCTCCAGGGAGACCCAGCTGCTGAGCAGATGTGCACAGTGAATCGAGTAAACTGAGGAACCTGAGATTTGATTAATGATGATGAACGGAAGGAAGTATGTGATGGATATGACAGGAAAAGGCAGAGATGAAGGAGAATCAGGGTAACACCGCAGACCCCCCCACCCCCCCATTAATTCACCTTCATACTTTGTGTCACTGTGTTATCCAATTATTCTGCACATACTCATTTTGTCTTGTGTATTCTTCTTTCTCCCTCTAAACAGACTTGCCTATCTCTCTACAGGCAATTAATACAGCTTCCCAGAACTCTCTAATTACGCCTTTCCACACAAGCCTCTAGCACCAGATTACTGGTAATTATGATTGTATCTGGCAAACCCTTTATGGTAGTATTATGTGTGAGCATCAATAGTATACCATAGCTGACATGGATGTACATGTACATAAACATGTACTTACAGATTGTATAGCTTCATATAACCACCCGTGACAATCTCGTTATAATGACTGGAACAAAAAAAACCCGGAAAAAACGTACATTTATGAAAACATATTTATGAAACATATTCATATTACAGATTTACACTAAACACGAAGCAAGACTTCAGGATGTTGTAACATATGGTTACGCCTTTGCAGTTCTGTAAACTGTTGGCTTTAATGACCAAGTGCGCGCTTGAATGTGAGCAAGCCTGACACCTAGTGGTGATATCAGGAATAATCCAATTTTTAGTAAACACACAAAGCACACAAGGTGTTGAATTTCATAAACTACACATTAATAGTTAGTTGCATTGATATAGGTAGCATATACTGGAAAGTGGCAGTATTAGAGCTAAAAACTCCACATAAAACACCATAAGACTGGAGAACATGCACACATGCATGTGTAAATAATTTTTTTTTTTAAAGCAGTTCATTTTGCTAATAAAAAATAAAAGCAAACGTATGTTTGCTTCTGACAAAGAAAGTTATGACAAGAAAGTTTTAGAAAGTTGCTTTTAAAAATCACAATTTCCTTAAAACAAAGACTGTATTGCCCATATAAATCCAAGCTTGTACATGCTTATGCAAAATTACAATTTCTGAAACTGGTATACTTTTGCTTTCAACTCATGTATAAAGCTTGTTTGCTACAAAAATCACTATTTTGAAAAATTCTCTACAATATTGCCAGGTCAGTTCATTGTTTAAAAAAAAAAAAAAAAGAAAGAAATTCACACTGTACATTTGGTACTATACATAGACTGGTTTCCCACTTTAAAACGCAAAAGGGTCCGTCTTTCCTTTTGAGAGTACTCCATTACAAATCTAGAATAGGTCTTTGCTCTTCTTTAATTTGAGCTGTTTCCAGTGGGGGAGAGCACTGAACTCTTCCCGCGTCATCTCCAGAGCAGTCTGCAACAAATAAACAAACGTTGGGATCTAAACATGGGCGTTTTAATTCTATCATCCTAACCATCCTAAACTTCATGGAGTAATGCATAAAACATACACTAAATGGTTAGAAGTATTAGGACACGTCTTTTCCAGCCATATGTGGTTCTTTCCCAAACTGTTACCCACAAACTCAGAGGCACTCAATTGTATACGATGTCTCTGTATGCAGTAGCATTAATTTTTTCTTTTACTTGAACTAAGAAAGCCCAAACATGTCCCAGCATGACAATGCCCCTGTGCTCAAAGCCAGATATGGTGTACATGGTTGAAGTGGAAGATATGAACAACTTTAGGATGAATTAGAACACTGGCTGCACACCAGGCCTACTCACCTCATCATTACCTGACTTATTAATGCCCTTGTGGCTGATCAAACATCTACAACTATACTAGAAATGATAGTGGAACGTCTTCCCAGAAGTATAGATGTTATTATAACAGCAAATTGGAATTAAATGTGAAACGAAAAAAAAAGCATATACAAATCATATGGTCAGGTGTCCATCAACCTTTGTCAATATTGTATATTTATGCCAGACTTAAAGTAGGGTGGAGAATTGAAAAAAGACATTTATAAAGCCAGGGACATTATACATGGTCACCAAAAATAAAAATTACTGAGATGAAAATAAATGCAGATTAGATTTTTTTTGTATACCTTGAAGTCTTTGTCAGACAGGTAGAGCTCAAGGTGCAGAGGGTCCACTCCCTCAGGCAGAGGTCTGGTGGTCAGCTCTTCCAGAGAGTACTGATTCTTACTCAGTTTGGACAAAGCATCCTCTACCAGAATCACCTTATTCCCCATACTCTAAATCAGCACACACAAGCGCACACACACACACACACACACACACACACACACACATATGAACAACTAAATTGAGAATTATATTAAACAAATAAAGAATTCTTTGTGGTTTCTTGGATTTAGAAAGTGTGTGTGTGTGTGTGTGTGTGTGTGTGTGTACCTGCACTGGGATGCTGGGATCTTTCTCCCAGTATGGGAAGATGTTAGTGAACGTGAGGGGTTCAGCTCCAGCTAAGATTAGATAGGCTGGCGGGGGTCGCCTGGAGTTCTTTGCTGAAAATATATGCACAGATACTCAGTCATACAAGGAACGAATGGTACTTAGGGATGGGGTTGTTTATACTGTGTCACGATAAACAAAGAATTGTTTTTAATTTATTCGAGTAATGTCCTTAACTGAAATCAGCCTTTTTCTTGTTTATAAATACCGTAATTTCCAGACTATTAAGTGCACCCATATATAAGCCGCATGCACTGAATTTGACAAAGATTTTTATTTTGAACATAAATACGCCGCACCTGTCTATAAGCCGCAGGTGCCTACATTGAAACTAATGAACTTTACACAGGCTTTAACGAAAGACAGTGTCTGTAACACGGCCTGTATCTAAACAGTAGCCTACCAAGAAAGTCATTGTTCACTGTCTTTCCCCTTCCTTTCACAACTATTACTCTCAAGAGTTTATCTTTTGGCATCGTCGTGCGTTTAAGAATCACCATCGGTGAAGCTTTTCTCCCGATGCCGTGCAGCTCAGAACACAGGTGAAGTGTGTTTTTTCATGCCCGGTTGTTTTCAGCGTGACGAATGATTCGCATTTCCTGTAGACAGTCCGAGTGAGCGGCAGGTCAAAGGTCAGAGGAACCTCATCCATATTTATGATGTGGTGCGGCTCGATTCAGTGGGAGCGCATCTGATTTAATATAAAGAGTTTTATTGGTTTACCTGAACCCGTTCGGCAATTTCATTGGTCTAATGTTATGGGGTTCAGTTTTTTGGCATGAAGTTTGTGAAACCGGGAAAAACCCAGGAAACATCCATAAATTAGCCGCTTCGTTGTTTAAGCCGCGAGGTTCAAAGCGTGGGGAAAAAGTAGCGGCTTATAGTCCGGAAAATACGCTAGATGTTTGTTATTATTAAAACATTATTATTATTAAAAACTATGGTCTGCCAGATAAAAGTCCAGCACTCACTTAATTCAATAAAGCAGTGTAATTAGTATTGTACAACCAATGTAGCCTAGTGGCGACAAAATACCCATGATGCACAGAGTTGTTTACTTTGATTGGAGTACTTTCACATAAAGAAGTACTACAGGCTAAAACGGTGACATCTGCCCAGAATTCTCCACAGAGTTATTACAAATTTAAGCAGTGGAATAATTGCCTTGTAAAGTAATTTCACAAGTCATGTGTTCGACTGAGATGGATTGGAGTTTAAGGGACCGTTTAATAGTTATTAAGGGACTGTTTCTGACACAGTGTATATTAATCCATGCTGTTTTTTTTATAAGGTGGACTTAACAATGTAATGATGATCTGTTTCACGACTAACAGCACAGTTTCAGTTTTCTCTCAAGTGGGTGGAAAAATGATTTGGAAAACTACATTCAGCAGGTCTTAATTATTCTAAATCGTTGATAGAAAAAGCATCTAAAGTAATGTTGTATAGGCAGAGATCTGGTAGAAACTTTATTGAAATGCTTTGACTGTTGACCTTTGCAGTACTGCAGGGTCGTCTCCATGGCGCACTTCCTTTCATTGTCCCAGCGGATTTTAGCAGAACCTGTGCACTCTTCATCTTCTGGTTGTTGGCCTTGCCACAGATACACCTCCATCCTGTTATCCAGCAGAAAGAGAGCTATAGACAGAGGTAGGAATCGAAAGATGGAGAGAGAGAGAGAGAGAGAGAGAGAGAGAGAGAGAGAGAGAGAGAGCAAGAAAGTCAGAAAGAGAGAGAAAGAAGGTGAGAAAGAAAATGTAAGAAAGTTGGTCGCCGTTGGAAAAGGTTAAAAAACTAAAATGGCTGATGAAATATAAACTGTACTTCATACTCAAAACATGAACAAAATTAATAGTTGAATTTTGAATATGAAATCCTTCATACATGTAAAGGCCAAATGTTTGTGGACACCCGACCATCACAATGTGTTTTGAACCTATTATTTCAGATTCAGTCCACAATCCTAGGAAGGCTTTCCAATAGAGTTCAAAGTATGTAAAATACAATATTGCCAAGAGGCTAATGTTAATGTTGTAAAGCTTTTAAATGTTAAAATTAAGCAACTGGAAGGGAACTAATTAAATTGGGCTACAAGCTACTCAACATGCTTGCTAAAGAGGACCCTAACAATGATTTCACCTTGTATCACCTTAGGAACATGATTTTAAGTCAAGTTTATTTCTATAGCGCTTTTCACAATGGACATTGTCTCAATGCAGCTTTACAGAGTTTAAGAATCAAGGTGAATGATGTGTATTTATTCCTGATGTGCAGCCTGGGTGATTTTAGGTGTGGAGGTCTGGGGTGCACTCAATGATTTCATTTGTACCCAAAAGTGTTCAGTGAGGTTGAGGTCAGGACCTTGTGCAGGACACACCAAGCTTGAAAAAGCATGTGTTTCTACGTTTTTAAACAGAGGAATTTAAGATGATTTCTATTGTTCGGATTAAGCAGCAGTAGCTTTAATGTTCTTTGAGGAAATCTAGACCAGAGTAGTATTTCATGTCAACTAATTAAATGTGTATACTTAGTTTCACCATAGTTCACAAATGTATTAATTATATCCATTTTTTCTTTCAGAGGAATCTTTTTTAAGGAACTTTAACCATTTATTAACAAGAGGAACCTGTGCCCATTCAGGAGAATTACGATGAAGTTTGAACTGCAGCTTAAATACAACTAATTTGTGTGTTATATAAGTGGTCTGTGGGAACCTGGTTGAGGAGTGGAGTAAAGGTTCTCCTGCAGAAAAGGCATCGCCATCACAGAGCCTGTCACTCGTGAAGGACTCAGCTGTTCTTCCCCTTCAAAGGTTCCAGAACTGGCACTGAGGCGGTAAAGACGCGGTGTAAAGTTGTATTTTCCTCGATCTAGACACACACACACACACACACACACACACACACACACACACACACACACACACACAAAACAATTATGATTTGATGTATGACTTGAAGTTCTGGAAAAATAGGAGTAATCTGAAGCAAAAAACAATGTTTGACATTTAAAAATGGGTCTGCACATGAAAAACATGCTGCAGTTTTAGGCTGGAAAAAAGTTTTCATCAGATAAGTTTACCTTGCAGCATACAGTCATAGGCTTTCCTGTCTTGCTGGCCAAGTGCATCCCAGAACTCTTGCGGCTCACTGTCTTCTTCTATTTCCTGCACTTTCAAATTTAAGTTTCTGTTTAAGCCGAGCTCTGGGGGACAGCTGCACACACACACACACACACACACACACACACACACACACACACACACACACACACAGACTTGAGATTTATTAAAATACTGCAACTTCACATTTGATGATTGTGTGTGAGTGGGTAACCTCTTATGACTCACGTATTTGTGAGGCGCTCAACAGCCTTCCTGGCCACCTCGTGGGCTATTGGTTGAGCCTTACAGCCCTGCCACAGGTACAGCTGTCTCTGGTGTACACCCAGAAGGAGGAGACATCCCCGAGAGCGCAAGCTAGCACTGCAGCACTCCACCTCGAGAAGAGACGCCTCCACTGCTGTCTCACCACGTACACTGAACAGCCTCCAGTTACCTGATACACACACACACACACACACACACACACACACACACACACACACACACACATATATATATATATATAAAATCTTGACAGGAGTGTTTAGCATTTTGGTAATAAAAAAAAAAGGTAAATTAGCTCTTCCCCTCATTATCCTGCTTATAATGTGCTATTTCCTGTTGTACATTAGGGAAATACAAGGTTTTGTCTTTGGATTTTTAGGCTGATTCACAGTCCAAATATAAGATAGGAGGTGTCGATTCATTCCTGACATTATACATTTAGCTATAAAATCTGCCATAACCTTTTTTATAATTCTACTGTACTGCATGCAAATCAAGTTAGAAAGAACTCATGTGAAACTTCATTTCCGTTTATTCCTTGTTATCTTCCTGCCTGTGTTGTAAAAGTGTGGTAAACTAACCTGCACTTGTCACAAAGAGGTAAATGGGATTTCGTTAACAGTGTGCGAAATTAATATATAGAGATTCAATTCTAAAATCTGAACGTAAATTTCAGGGTTATATGACTGAATATTTGAAATTTAAAAAAAGTTGCCATGTAATCAGTCAATTAAAAAAAAACAAATTATCTCTCTATGAATTTAAATTTGCAGATCTTTGTAGATTTACCTGTGTTTTTAGCACTGTTGTCTCTGGAGCCTTGGTGAATGATTAGTCCTCCACTGAAAAGTTGGAGGAAACAGGGTGGTTCTTTGCCCTGTGTAACGAGGACTTGTGCCCCCCGCTGGTTACCCAGCTCCACTGTCATAAGAGCTGACGTGCCCCGCCCACTCACACTTGACTTATGGCCCTGCCAGAAGAAGCAAGCAGTACGCTCTCTGCCAGGCCCTGCAGCACTCAGCTCCCCTGGCTTTTGTCTTTTGCCCACTTCACACACACACACACACACACACACACACACACACACACACACACACACACACAAACATATACACACATACATACACACAGGACATTATAAAGAAATTCTCTAAGTGTCCATGCTTTCAAATGAAATAGAAACTCAGTTTCGATCGTGACTCACTCACCCACACTGGTGATGGAGTACTTCCAGCGAATGACGTATGTGTCACCCTCATGCAGCTGACCCACGCTCTCGGCTGGGATCTCAAAATCATCAAACTCACGAATGTGCCAGGCGTCTACAGCTACCGTGGCTAATTGAGCCTGGCGTCCATCTTCTGTACTGACCAGTCCATAACCTCTCTGCACATCTACACCCTCTAAAGCCATTTTCAGAGGAATGTCTCCTCCATCCAACAGAGCTTTGACATCACACGGCTTCAGGTCCGAGTCCTGAGTGGCAGCGATGTGCTGGTGTACTGGACTCTGCACGTACACACAAGAAGCACAGACTGCACATTACACACCCTACATGAGTAACTGTATAGTAATTTTGACCACAGTATTCTTATCTTATTAATTAAACACAAATGAATGAGATAAGTTATACCAGTCATTGTTAGAATTAAATACTGGTGCTGTTAATTACATGCTTAAAAAGTGAAAGTTTCTTGTACTTACAATGAAAAAAAAAAACACACAACATAATACAACATAAACACAACATAATTATTGAGTGAGTGAAAGAAAATTAAATGAACCGTTCATTATTGGATATTTTTGAGCCGCAGGGAGCCACACTGACAATCCTGTAATAGTCATTTCTCAGACACCTTTGTGAGAGGTGTGTGAGAATTGGCAGGACGTGTGTACACATACATCATATGCCAGCTCAGATACGTCAAACAACATGACACTTCAGCTTTAGGCATGAAAGAAGTCTGACCCCATGGTGACAAGCAGTCAGTCATGAGAGAGAACAAGTGAGAGTGAGTATGAGTCTGTTTGTTCTCTTGCTAAGCAGGTGAGGTTGCCAAGTATTTGTTCGGTAATTTAGATAATGCATGATAGTCATAAATGTTGTACCTTTACTCAGTTTTGAAGCTGTTTAAACTTAAGATAATGATAGTCTGCAAAAGGATAGCTAGTCATGCTTTGTGAGTGAACTTAATAATTTGTTATGCCATGAGTGTCCTTAAGCACCAGATATGACGGTTTTTCCTGTTTGTTGTATTTTAGCCAGTTAGAGCTAGTGAGACAGCTTTTCATCAGAGATGCATAGACCACAGTATAAAGGAATTTCATCGACACCAGCATGGTGTAGCCAGGATTTTAACTCATATATTCAGGTTATATACGAGCGCTATTTGAATATAGACATATTGCTTTCATCTTTTTATGTTTGCTTATTTAGTCTGAAATGATCACATTTAGCTTAAACGTTCACCCTCCCTGACTGATATTTGTCATGTGATATGTCAGAAGTGGATAATTTTTTATTCCAAATTCTTTCAACTGAATAAAATTTGTAATTAAAATCTGAAATAAGAATGATTTTTCATTAGAGTCAGTACTTTATAGCCCTACACACACTGTGGTGTAATATTCCATTGTGCCTGTGGGTGTAACAGTGTGTGTCATCATTTACAAACCCTCACCTTTACCTCCTCCACTGCTGGCTCCTCTTTGATCGATTTACGCTCTGCCCAGTCCAGGAACTTCTCCCGGAACAGAGCTGTCTCATTATGCTCTGAAAGCCTTCCAAACAGAGCCCAACTTGGCCTGCCCTCACCTTGTCTACAATCACACACAAAGGAGAGACAGCAGGTGATAGCACACAACTAGAAAACAATTTAACTTTTTTTCTGCTCAATGTTATATCTGAAGTCACCAGATGGGGGCAGTACTTTATCAGCAGCATGAGTGATGCGGAAGGTAATGTAATGTTTCGACAAATCTGTTCTCCAGACGTTCCATTGCCGGAATTTGTGAGCTATGCGATACAACTTTCTGTCCCAATGACTCCACAAACTGAACTTCATGCATAATGATAATGATAGTGGTTAGTGGATTTGAAAGGGTAAGTAGTAATCAAGCAGATAAATAAAGTTATGTCAGTTGGAACACATGCTACAACATGAAACCCAGGAGAAGGATGACTCACCGAGGAAGATCCTTATTGGCTGAGGAGGTGTCTAGGGGGTGGACACTGCATGTGCTGTAATCATAGCCTCCGATCCAGAGCTGTTTGCCCAGCTGCACTGCCACCTTCCTGTCACTCAGAGCCACATCCTTCCCTGTCCACACATACACTTCACTGCCAAAATCAAACACCAAGGCCTGGCTCACACACATACACACACATGCAAAAACACACACACACACACACACACACACAATAATCAGCGAAACAAAGCAGTGAAAAAGTCATAGTTGTAAACAATAGGACTGTGAAAAATCATACAGACGCAATGAATTTGCTGAAAGAGACGTCTGACCTCTTTGGAGTTGAGCAATGCAACACTGGGAATGGAGGCCCAGGCTTCATCATAAGGCACCAGCTTGTCTTCCACCACCCTATAGACACCGTTCGCCTCCACGATGCCACTCTCATACAGTTCATCTTCATCTGGATCTCCGGCAGCTAAACACACACACACAATTAGTACCGAATTAATACTACAATGGCCTCCTTAAAGCACTTAAAGCACAAATTTACATTATACACTATATGGACAAAAGTTTGTGGACACCTGACCATAAGATTCTTTGCTTTTGATCCCATTTCACACTTAGTCCATACATGCTGTTACAATAACCTTCATTCTTCTTGGAAAAATGTTCCACTAGATTTTCTAGTGTGGTTGTTGAGATTTGTGTGCATTCAACTATAAGAGTGTTAGTAAAGTCAGGTACTGATGTAGGTTGACTAGGCCTGGTGTGCAGTCAGCGTTCTAATTCAACCCAAAGGTGTTCCATATGGTTAAGGTCAGAGCTCTATAGCAAGTCACTTATTATCTTTCACTCTAACCCATGCAAACTATATCTTCATGGAACTCGAAAAGAAAAACAAACGACAAGTAATGTAATGTTTGCCAAAGTCCAATTACTAACTATTATAATATAAACCTGTATAATGCAAATCAGTCTGCTTACTTATGTTTGTCTCTGATTATGTTGGCCCCAATTATTTTCTCTCACTGGCTGAATAAATGATTTAGCAACACAAATCCCTCCCTGGTTCTCCATGTGTCTTTGTTTTTGTTATGCTTTGTTTGTTCGTCTCCACCCCACACCCTGTCAATGGTCTCTTGCCTAATTGTGTTCACCTGCTCTATGTCAGTCCGTGTTTACTATGTCTGTGTTTGTGTTTGTGTGCCATAGAGTTTCTTTGTATAATGGTTGTACAAAAATAGCATAATAAAGCGTGCATGTTACAAGTATTTCGATTTCAAGATTCATTACAATTATAGATTCCGATATATTATACATTTGAACTATTTTATATGCTATGCATGGGCTGTGCTTAAACCACACACGTTTCAATATACTTCTCCAAAGAGTCCACAAACATGAGAATATGCATTCAATAGCATTTTACACTGAAATAATGGTAAGATAATCAGTATGATGCATTGATTTTCACTTAACTCCACCATGTGTGCCAAAAAGCTCAGCTCTAATGAGAGCTTATTGTGGCTGTTACATCCTTTAAGTCGATCAGTCAGCACCTTGTACACGTATGAGTGTGTTTACTGAGTGTGTAATGGCTGTTCACAATTCAGCATCTGCGTTCCATATGCACATGTTTGCTGTGTCTGTTTGAGTGTGCATGCCTGTTCTTAGCACCTCTGTATTCGGTTTGTCCTCCAAGAAGGTTCCAGAAGTCTTTGGCAGTGCGACTGTTTGTGTTGATGCCCTCCTCCAGAACAGTGACTTGTGGTGCTTTACAGCCGAGGTCTCTTTTAGCCTGGACAAACTGTGCCATCTCTGATGCCTGTTTCACACACACACACACACACACACACACACACACACACACACACACACACACACACACACACACACACACACCCACTGTGGGTAAGTGCTAATCTAAAACACCCTTGAAGCTTCTGGTGTGACTGATCCAGATGTAAAATCAGCAAATCAAAGAAAGTAATAAAAAAGACTATGAGCTTCACTTTACCCTTCAAACTCTTTAGGTAGGATTTAGCAGTCTGTTGTGCAGCCCGAAAGTAAAACCTGTTTATCACAACAATGCAGTGAATATGAATTCAGGCTATGCTAGTACCTTGGCCTTCTCTATAACGTTGGCAAACTCCCCACACCACAGGAAGCAGTGATTTGGGGTGATTAGTAGAAAACAGTCACCGCTGTTGAGAGAGCGGGCTGTGGGCTCCACCAGACGCACCTGGACATGCCTGCGCCCTGCACACACACACACACACACACACACACACACACACACACACACACACTTTTTAGGTTGTTCTATAAACCTTTGTATTACTCTAGTTGTATTCTGACTCTTACTTTTTTCAGGAACACAAAAAAAAAAGCAAGTACTTTCAAGATGAATAATTTTACTTTTTTAAATATCTCACATCAGCAACAAGACAAAAAAAGGGAAGTATAATGATTCTGATGATTCTGAAATCCTTAACCTAACAGTCAGTTTGTAAACTATTACATTTTACTGCAATACTGAAAAGTGTATTAAGACCACTGGATGCTGCTTAAAAAAATGATAATGCTTGCTGTAACATAATAAATAATGCTGTAACAGCCAGTAAATATAATTTCTGTAAGCTAGTAATTATTTAATACTTTTAAATAGAAGCTGCTGATATGATTTATGCAGAGTGCTGAATGCATCCAACATATGTCGAGTGTTGACTGCATCAGCATATTTGGCATGGCAGTAGGAATCTAAAATACATATGCAAATTAAACAAATTGGAAAAATAACAACATTATGCTTCCTATCAAATATAATTAAGTCCACAGTGTATCAGAAAGCATATCTCAGGCATTTATTCAAAGTAAGCCATGTTTTAAACGTTGAAAACATACGTATGCATTTGAAGAGATGTGGAATAAGAGCAGGGAAACAAGAACATATTAACCTTATTTACTGTTCTAAACCTTTTCTCATATAAACCTGTTTTGTTTACTGGTTAATTCTATTCTTCAAATTCTATTAAAGGTTTTATATATCAGTCACTCCAAATGTCACGGCTGTAGACTTGGCTCTTTTTCATTGTGTTTGGATTTGAGAAAGCCCCAGCTGCTCTATTCTACTCAGTGGAAGCTGAAAGTAAAAGCTAATTTATGTTTAATGGATCCGCACCGGGCCGAAGGGTGTTGAAAATAGTGCCAATAGTGCTGCTTGTGCTTTTATTCACAGGAATTGCGCAACATTTCCATTGACGTTTGTAATTGAGTCTGTGAAAAAACCTGAACTAGAGTCAAAGAAATCTTTGTGAGGTCACGTTTGTGACAAGTAATGTTATATAACTATATATATACATATATATATCACCTCAATTCAGCTCAAGCTTTATTGTCATTCTTTCACATATACAGTACTCAAAAGAACTAAATGTGAGTGAGTTACTACGAAGCAAAGTGCATAGAGAGTTTTATATATATATATATATAACAATATAACATTACTTTGGCTCAACTGCAGCTGAAAAGGAATGAAACTACAGCCGTGTTTGTAAAGGATGCACGAAGGTATGCTGCAGTAGCAACCAACCTCCGCTTCGTGTCGGGTGGTACTTCATCTTCCAAAACTGACTAAATTAATAAAATAACAACTGCTATAATATTCTGCCCATTGTAATATCACACACAAAAATAAAGAAGTGTAATAAGATTTCATAGATTTTTAATGAGTTTTAATAAATAATTACAAAAATATATTTCCTTGACTCTGGTTCATGCTTCTTCTATTTTTTACAGAGAGAGAGATTGTGTGTCAATTACGTGCCTTTGTGTTATGACTTTTTTAATAATGAAGATGTTGGTGGTGATTCATTGTTTAGCTTTTTAATTTAATTTCGCATTCTGCAAATTCAGCTTGTATCTGAGCTCGATTTTTTTAATTGCAATATTAATCATACATGCAAAAATGATCAAGTTAGCTACTTAAGGTCATTAGGAAATAGACAGTAGTTGTCTCACTGTGTATGCAGATGTAACTGTATTCTACAGCATTCATTTAGAATGGTTATTAAACTGATCAGAACTACCTGTGAGTCCAAAGATCTGAACACATACCATTTAGAATCGAGTATTCAGACGGTCCACGGTATAAATAATAATATACCACCTTCCATTACCTTCTAGGAATTTAACTGATTTATTGAAATGAGGTATTCTAGATTTAAATTTGGTCTTGACAAAGAGATACAAAACTAAACAAGTACAGTAATCCCCCATAAACAAAAAAACACCCAACGGACGCCACCCCAAAAATGCGAATTTTTTTATTGTTTAAGCCGTAAATCATCCTCCCACACACTTTAAACACACACAAAAAACATTTGCAAGAATACAGCATAATGGATTTTGTGTAAATTCGTAAAAATACAGTACACTGTATCCCATTTATAGTGAGTACATGTACTGTACAGTATATAGTTCTGTAGTAGCGTAGCCTATGTGTAGTGTTTCTGCTTGTGTATTGGTTGAAGTGTCCTATGACGTCAAAAAAGAGGCTGAGTTGAAGATACGTCACCACATTCTTTACTTTCTGTACTGTACTGTATTAACATTTTACTTAATTTTATAATTAATAATTATATTTTTAGGAATAAATGTCAATGTTTCAACATAAAAATCCATAAAAACAATTACCAATAAGTTTTTTTGGTCTATCGTGCTATCCGCAAGAGATCGGGAAAATCAGTGGAACAAATTATTTATGTGGCAAATGCAATTCTGCGATAAACACGAGATTCGAACCGCAGTAAAGTGGGGGATTACTGTATAAAACATTTATTAGGAGTGTTTGTTGTTTAGTATAGAATGTACTAAATCTCAGCTCATGTCTTCCCACTCAGTTATTCATCTTTGCCCCTCAGTGACACCCACCTTTGATGTGGATGAGCATGAGCTTGTGAAAAGGCACAGCGCTGTTATTGGTCACCACTTCAGTGGACTTAACGCTTCGCAGGTTTACATTCTTAAAGTTTTCTTTACTTGCCAATCCAGCCAAGGCACAACCAGCCAATCTTGAGTGTTTGGCCACTAAGAACACATAAGCATGAGGAAAAGAAACATATATTTAACGTTATTAAACAAATTATCTTTAAATAAATTCATTTCATCTCATGTGGAAAGTATTCAGTGGGTGAAATGTGATTTAAAGTCTTACTCCTCTCCACTTGGATCCTATTGGACTCCACGGTTGCTATGTTGAGTCTCTGCTCAGTGTAAGCCTGTCTCAGGTCATTTCGAGCTGCCAAGGCACGTAGCGGGTTTCTTGAGCCTTTTGTGTTGCGGGAGGGCCTTACTGCCCGTCTGTGCTCTGCTACTGATGTGGTTAACCTTGGGGAAAAAAACCACAAACAACTTGTGAAAAACATTAAAATCAGACAAAACAAGAAGATCAAACAAATTACAGTTGTGTTCAAAATTATTCAACCCCCAATGCTGTAAATGGTTTTAGGGAATTTAGTGTACATTTGTAATTGTATTCAGAATGAAATCCTACAAGGACTTCTTAAAGAACCATATGCAACTAAAATGACATCAATTAGTTTTGTAATACAGTAGTAAATGTTTCTTTTGTGAATTCTTCATTGACATAATTATTCAACCCCTTAAAGACTACCACTCTGAAGAACAGAGGTTCAATGAAGTGTTTTCAATCAGGTATTGAAAACACCTGTGGATATCAGGGAGCAGCAATAAAGCCTAATAAGCACCAATTAGGCAGCTTTAAAATGACTGTGATACTCAGCTCCTTCTAGACATTTACTGGTGTGGTTACAAACATGGTGAGGTCAAGAGAATGGTCCAGGAAGACAAGAGAACAGGTGATTACTCTTCACAGGAAGGGCAATGGCTATAAGAAGATTGCAAAGATGTTAAACATACCAAGAGACACCATAGGAAGCATCATTCGCAAATTCAAGGCAAAGGGCACTGTTGAAACGCTACCTGGTCGTGGCAGAAAGAAGATGCTGACTTCGACTGCTGTGCGCTACCTGAAGCGTAGAGTGGAGAAAAGTCCCCGTGTGACTGCTGAGGAACTGAGAAAAGATTTGTCAGATGTGGGTACTGAAGTTTCTGCTCAGACAATACGGCGCACCCTGCGTAATGAAGGCCTCCATGCCAGAACTCCCAGGCGCACCCCCTTGCTGTCCCCAAAGAATAAGAAGAGTCGACTGCAGTATGCCAAAAGTCATGTGGACAAACCACAGAAGTTTTGGGATAGTGTTCTGTGGACTGATGAAACAAAATTAGAACTGTTTGGGCCCATGGATCAACGCTATGTTTGGAGGAGGAAGAACAAGGCCTATGAAGAAAAGAACACCTTGCCTACTGTGAAGCATGGCGGGGGGTCAATCATGCTTTGGGGCTGTTTTGCTTCTGCAGGTACTGGGAAGCTTCAGCGTGTGCAAGGTACCATGAATTCTCTTCAGTACCAGGAGATATTGGATGACAATGTGATGCAGTCCGTCACAAACCTGAGGCTTGGAAGACGTTGGACCTTTCAACAGGACAATGATCCCAAGCATACCTCCAAGTCCACTAGAGCATGGTTGCAGATTAAAGGCTGGAACATTTTGAAGTGGCCATCGCAGTCACCAGACTTAAATCCGATTGAGAACCTCTGGTGGGACTTAAAGAAAGCAGTTGCAGTGCGCAAGCCTAAGAATGTGACTGAACTGGAGGCTTTTGCCCATGATGAATGGGCGAAGATACCCGTAGATCGCTGCAAGACACTTGTGTCAAGCTATGCTTCACGTTTAAACGCTGTTATAACTGTAAAAGGATGTTGTACTAAGTACTAAGATTGAATGTCACTTGGGGGTTGAATAAAACTGATAATGATGTGAGCTCAGAAAAGACATTTGTGGTTATTTCATTATAAATGTTATGTTATATTTGTCTGACCTACACGTGCCTCTTTGATTTAATTGTAAGCAGGATGACTGAATGATCATAATCAATGTCAAACCGACCAAAACAATCAATTTCAGTGGGGGTTGAATAATTTTGAACACAACTGTATAAGAAACAGAAGGATTAAGGTAGAATTACCAGAATATATACAAAAAGATTAAATAAAAGAGACATTACTGTAAATGAAGATGTAGCTTACTTTGGGGAGTCAAACTGAAGATCACTGAAATCCTCCTCTTCATCCAAAAGCAAATTTGTGCCCAGGCTTGTGGGGGACATGGACTTGAAAAAACGCTGAAACGACTCGTCATCATCCAGGGTCATCACCTCCTTCTCCTTCTCCTCCATCACCTCGATGGTAGAAAGTTTACTGCTCACACCTTCAGGTATATTTACATATGTCAAACATTTGCTTAGATTCTGTCTCTTAATAGAACAATACAATATTGTCTGAGAAATAATTTTATATAACCTTTATTGTGAAGTTTGTCTAAAAAGGACTCCAGTTTGTCAAGCCTCTTGTCGCCCTCAGCATCAGGACGAGTGGAGATCTCTGCGGAAAACATCAATATGCACGGAGATGAGCTATAAGGTCATCCAAACCTCTTTGTTTTCTTTTTGTTCATATGGGATAAATTAGTTTGTACTCAAAAATGATAAAACAATATAGGCGTAGGGTAAATTAAACAAGTTATTATCCATCTATTCTAATTTGCTCACACAGGGTCTAGGAGTGCCTGGAGAACGATCCAAGGAAAATCAGGACACAGCACATGGGAGAGGGTGCTAACCCATCACCGGGCACATTCGAACACTACAGATACATTTAAAAATGCCAAAGAGTTTACTGCACATGTTTTTGGATGAGGGAAGAAAACCTGAGTACCTTGAGGAAACCCCTAAAACAAAGGGAGAACATTCACATTCTAAGCAAACAGAGATGTAGCAGATTGAAACCCGACGGTGTGAGGCATACATGGTAAACTCTAAGCCGCCATTCCCCCATATATTAGTTAATATATATACACTATATAAGAGTTTGATATTGCAAATTATTATACAAGTCCTCAGATTTAAACACAAAGTGGGCATGGCTCTAAACCAGACAATTTCCTGTAATTAAACCAGTAGATTGGTTTGCACTTGCACAAAATATTTACAATATTTATAGTACTTTCCTTTATTATCCAAAATATAAGCAAACTAGCAGTTTTATTCAAACCACAAAATTCCAAACTAATTTAACACTCATATTAATTAACATAATCTTCAATTAAAACCCATAATACTATTTGTTTTGTGGGAACATAAAAAAAATAATAAAATAAAAAAAACACCCACTTTTTGTTTGTCTGTACAAAATATATTTTGTATTTGGTTTCATCTTTAGTATCAACGTTTTACCTTCTAAGGGTTTGACTGGTGTGCTGTGGCTTGCTTTCTTGCTGAGGATAATAGGCACATCATCTCTATTGGGGGATACAAGACCTAGTGGGAAAAAAAAAGATGTAATACAGTCAACTAGTGGAAGCAAGATTGGATATGAAATCATCTCAGTGTAGCGTACTGTGGACAAAGTAAACAAAGCCAAGATCTGGATGAGTGTGTACCTTTCTTGGCCATGCGTCCAGCCACAGAGAACTGTGTGGAGTCATTGAAAGCTCCTTTCCCTTTGGATTTCCACTGCTCTTCCTTCTCCTGCAGGATTTTCATCCGTTGGGCTAAGGACATTTTTGTCTCCACTTCATTTGAAGCTTTCTGCATAGAGAGAAAGCCAGAAAGGAAATATATTTACATAAAATCAGAATATGTTGTCAGATTTTGTGACACTATACTGTGCCTCCAATAAAGTCATTCACCCCTAGTTAAATATTAAATTTTCTGTACCAAAGAGCACAGCTACATTTGGAAATTATGCTGCCAGACATGCATGCATGTGTTTTAGCTGTGTGACATAAATTTCTCTTAATCATTGCACTAATGAGTGCTCAGAAAAATGATTTGCAGATAAGAAGAGTACTACCACTGAAATTACATTCTACCATCAAACTGAATTACCATGGATGCATGTACAGTATAATAAATAGAACCCTGACACTCAGCAGACATGCTGCTGTTATAAAGAATGTAAATTCTCGCTTTGGTCTGTTATCCATTATCAGTCACGCAGTCCTACTAATTTAGAGCAAGACATTTCTATTAGCCTTACTTTTTCCGTCTCTTCTTCTCAGTCGTAAAGGCCCCCTTGTGATAATAAATGTCTGTCCAAGGAATTTATGATCCCTACCATGGCAGCGTCTGGACCCATAAGGGAGGAAACCATACAGCGGATATCATCCAGGGGTCATTTTCATTAGTGCAACAATACACTGAGTGGTTAAAACTGTGTCAAATTTTTTTGGGGTTTCAGAAATAATTACTGTTAATACTCAAGGCTCTTTCCCACCTGGTGTAATAAAGGCAAGGGAATTTTTGGTTTAGACTGAATGAGCCAGTGTTCCAATAGACACATGGTAAAACACATTACTTCATATTGACTCTGTGAGAAAAGCCAGATGAGTATGACTGTGACCCAGCAGAAAACCGTAAAACAATTCAATTCACTTCAATTCCCCCAAGAAACTTCATCATGAGCCACAATCCCTCAGCAGGAATAAATTACTAGCCTGTCAACATTATTCAGTCACCACCAACATGAATCAGGCCTTTCAGAAATAAGGTCCACATGGAATAATATTCACAGGTAATGCACTTCTTGAGACGACCCCTCAGCCCGCAAGCAGGAAAGAGATGGCGCTCCAGGGCCCAAGAAACGCGTGGCCCGTGCCCCTCAACATCTGGAACATTAGAACATGCAGTCATTGCAGGTGTCCTTGGCAATGCCTGAGCGAAAAAAATACATTGAGCTTGTAAATTCTTGTATTTAACGATTCGAGCCTTGGGATGAATTGTATCTGATGAAGTTTGGGGTGCTTTAAACAAGCATACGTTAGTCTGCGCACATACACATGAAAGTAAAGAGTCGTTCTGGAGTCAATTACACCGGGAAAATTGCTGTTAGTGACTTGTGTGAAAGAGAGTAAAAACAAAAAGCCCCAGAGCCTCACAGGAAGACAGCATTTTCCCTAGAACTCATGCTGAGCCACAACTAAACAATATTCCATTTCCATTCCCAGAGGTGAAGTTATCGTCAAAGAGAGGCATAATAAAAAAGGCTTATGAGGGACATCCAATACCCTTTAAACAATACCTCTCTAAACAAATGGGGATGACCAAACCCTTATGCATGTTGTAATGAATGAAAATATATGAACAAGACTGGGATTATTTTCAACTGAACTCATAAAGCAGATCTATGGAAAAGAAAAAGAAAATGGCATGCATCATACTCGTAGACGTGCAAAGAAAAGCTGCGTACAAGCATCAAGACAAAAACATACAGCTAAAAACTCACCTGATGATAAAGAACTATAGTCTAAGCAGAAGCTGAGAGGGAGGAAGAAGAGAGGACAGAAGATTGAAGTAGGAAATGCAGATAAACATAGACTGTAGAGGCAAAGAAAAGAGGACAAAATGTCAGAAAGGCAGCAAAAAGAAAGCAAATGCATTATGTGACATCTTTGAGAAATTCTCAATAGCTTCTAAGAACCCAGTAATTCAGTAAGCAAAGTGGAAAAGCTCAATAGCAGGTGCATGTAGATATCAGACTGAGCTGTTATGAGGTCACTGTTATGTTTCTGGAGCTGATTTTCTCATAAGATGGTGTTACCTCTGGGCTTTTACTCGACCCTGTTTTAGCTGAGTCGACACTTGTCAAATTCCTCTCCAGAGAGCTTCCACACAGGGAGAATGAGTGTGAGAGAGAAATAAAGAAGACGGATTTGTTTCTGATTAATCTAAAGTGGAAGAAATATTGTGGAGGCATATGGCTCAGACCTCCTGGACTTTGACAATTTTCCAATTACTTGATTCATGTGAATAGCTGCAACACAATACGTCCTAAGGGAAAAGGCTTCGGAATAGTGATACATCATTTCAGTAAGTCATTTGGTACGAAGTAAATCATGTAACATTCTGTCAAACTGCAAACACTAGTGTATTGCCTCTTGTTTTTGTTTGTTTTGCACTTGATCACATCGAACAGCAACATCAATCCATTTTCTGTCTGACTGTGAAGTTGTAATCCTGTCTGAATGTGAAGTTGTAATGCTAGCAGATAGACAATGCCGTCTATACAGGAAATGGATGGCACAGAGACAACATATGCTTTAGAGGAAGCATCTGATTTTTCTTAGAATCTTTTCCAAGCAACTCCAATATAATACCTATCCATCCTACTCAGTTTAACACCCAGTGTTTTCCTTTCCAACCCCTTGTATTGTGCACAGACATTTCCTAGTATACACTGTACAGTTTTGTTCTAGCAGAAAGCCTGCTTCTAACCCACATGATACAATTATTCCTACTTGTTGCTATAACTTGATCAGTTATACATACATCAAGACTACCCATTCAGCATTTTCAACATTGTTGCCAAAGAGATGCACAAATTTCTTAATTCAGTTGACATCAGTTCACGACATTTAGAAACTCTTTTTGTCTGACTGCAAATTGCAAGTAAAAAACATGCACTGCACAGCAGAATTACATTCAGTAACAAAAGATCATGTCCAATAAGGAAGCTCAGCCACTGCAGCCCCTCGGTCACCATAGACACACACAAACATGTTAAATTAATTGTTCTAATTAAAAGGCTACAGAAAGCAATGAATGAGTTTCAAGCCAATCTACAGGCAAAATTTAAAGATCAAGATTCACATTAGTCTCCTTTACTGTATATCTAAATTTGTACAAACTCTTGTAAATTACAAATACTTCTCCAAACTAATTGGATTTTCATAAGGATCACATTTCTTGTGTTAACTCTCTTGCAAACATTTAATGAGTAAATCAATTTGTATCCATCTTAGTAAACGAGGCCAACCTTTTGGCAGACTACACAAATTTGACCAGATTGTGAAGTCAAATCAGCAATAGTTCAGACTTAAAATCAGGCTTAAAAACAAGCACATGCTAAACTGATTTCCCAGACCCTAATACATATAAAAATGAATAGTCATGCTGGAGCTAAATTATATTACATAGTAAACATTCAAATGGCAAAATGTTTTTCTAAAACTGCCACTGCCCAAACACAGCAGTGTTTTAAGAAGTCTCTATAAACTCCATATACAAACGTTTTTACTGTTGCCATATCTAACATATAGTACATTCCTCATACTGAGATAGATAGTTTCATTTAGTCAGAGATATCCTCAGCATCAGGCTCAGCCTGGAGAAGAAAGCCAGAGTCTTACTGGCAGGATTACTAGATGAAAAACCATCAGCATTTAGGTTAAAGTTCATCATTCCAGAGTCACCAATGAGTTTGAGGTGATAAGAGCTTAAAGTTATGCTTTTGAAGCTGGGACTCAGCCACAAAAGAAGTGAACTGCAAAGACAGATCAAAAAGACTGGGAAAATCAAGTGTTGTTTTGCATGTATAAGCAAGTTTTGGTATATGGAATTTAGGGATCTAAAGTACATGTGGCACAGATTCAAAATATGAGAGTGAATCTTTTTTATGTGCGTGTGTGTGTGTGTTACAGGACAGACTGCCAGACATACATGCTGACATTATTACACACAGCTCGTGCACTGGGCTTTTCAGTCATAACTGCACACAATATACTGATGCAATGAAGTAGGATATTTTGTTAGACCTACATCAGACCTGCTATCCCAGAGAAAATATGTTCTAAGATCAAGTTATGCTAAAATAATAGCTGGTCTATAGCACGACACCCATCACACATACATTAGTACACTTACTCACACCTAGGGGAAATGCTTCAGAGAAGCAGTGAACCCAAAACTTGAATGAAAAGCCAAAAGGACCCATGAATCCCATATTAAGAACTATACTTGGGACCTTGCGGATATATAATCTTTTATAGATTTTTTTAATGATCATATATTGTGTCACATATTTCATTAGCTGAGTTGGTAATAAAAATAGCTATATATTTCATAATGTAGGTTGTAATGTAAGTCTAAAAGGTTAATAAAGAATGTGCAATGTTCCATTAAATATTAGACTTGTTCATTCAGTAGCCTCATTCTGGCCAGCTGTGACTAAATTAGAAGGTCATTGAAATCACATGTGTTTCATAGAAATGAATAGAAACACAATGACTGCAGTGTAAAAAGACACTCGTTGCTGTAATGGTTCTCCTTGAGGATTCCTCAATGTGTGTCTCTATAGTAACATTAGCTCCAGTAAATGACCCAGTTTTTTGGACAATTGCAAATCCTCAGCTGTGTGTACGTATGTGTCTACCTTCTTCTTCCATGCCTTCTCAGAATCCTGCAGCTGGCTGAAGCGGTTGGCCAGGGGCGTCTGGACCACGTCGCAGGCTTTGGTTTTCTTCAGTTTACCGCGCCAGTCTTCCTCAATACCGGTCAGCTCAGCCAATCTGGCAAAAAAACGAGAACAAAAGAAATGGTGCAGAAGAGTGAGATTTAAAAGTTTCTGTTGTAAATGTGAATTTTGGCACTGTGACAACAATTCTAACTGGAAAAAATTGAATTAACCTCCCATCATACCTCTGGTTGAAAGACGAGCTCATGCTGCCGTCCAGACTGCTGTCCAGCTCATCGCCGTCCTCAGACGTACATAGAGAGGGTGAACGGGGATCATCACTGGAGCTGCTGTTTCCCCTCTGTATGACCTTCATCCCACCATCCACCTCTGTTTCCTCTTTCATTTCTTCCGTTTTTTCCTCCTGCTTTTTCTCCTCATTGTCTTTGCCATGAGATTCAACTCTCTCTGGCACAGGCTCGGCCTCCAGGCTGGCAGAGTGACTCTTCTTTAGGATGCCTCTTAGGCCACGTGAATCCTGCCTTTGCAAGCCTTCTGTGGGAGACTTGAGCTCCTGCTCCTCGGTCTTTACAGTCAGAATGGAGCTTGACTGGGGCTCCTCGCTAACGTCTGTACACATCTTTTCACAAACCTCAAGTTCAGTGACCGAGTCCTGAAAAATGACCAAAAACATGACAATTTTTCAACTTTATTGTGAACTGCTATTCATCATGATTCTCTATGTATATATATTTTTTAGCCTTGTTGATTCATACAGGACTTAAAAAATCTCCAGTAATCCCAAATTAAATTCTTCTATTAAAAAGTAATAAAACCTTATTCTCAGGACCAGATTTGAGTTCCTCCCGCCCATAACTACACCCTTATTATTACAGAGTAGCTACTGATTAATGAATAACCCAATAATAACACCGGAGTTTAAGTACTTATGGCTTATTACATGTCCACTATCTCTGTACAACACATGTTTTACTGGATATGTTCCTGTGATCTTGTCATGAATGTTCAGTAGGACAAAAAACAGATCCTGCAGTTTAGCTCTCTGTGTAGAGTTAAAGAGTGTGTTATCTGCCAGAAGCACACCCCCCTCTCCATTTCCTCCTTTCAATAGCCCCCAGATTCCCCATCCTGCCCTTCTGCACTAGCCAGAGACAGAAAGAGGAAGAGAAAAACAGAGCTGGGGCCTGTTTTATTAGCAGCTTCACCATACACACACACACCCTGAGGACAGAGCAAGGAATGCAGGAGCATGGTGACCCTGAGGCAGAGAGAATGAGACATGAAAAGAGAAATAGAGGGATAGGGATGAGGGGAAAATACTATTATATGCATTTCTGGCTTCTCTTCAGGTTTTAGCATAATCAAATTTGATCAAATTATTACTTCAGTGTAAAGCCACAAAACCGTGAAAACACAATGTGAATCGTGTATGACAATTCATTTCACTAAACTAGTGGTGAACTGGTAAAAGGGTACGGTTAATATGTGTGTTATGTATATATAAAATCAGTGGCACAATACATCCCATGCAGGGCTAAAAATTAAACTTGATTAAAAGCCATGGACCAAGATTTAATGTTGCATGGTCTGACTCCATTTGTAATAATTACAAATAAATAAATACATAGGAAAATGCACTGTAAACTGTTGCATTTAAATTTTGAAAGTTTTCTAGTTCAATGAAACATATAGTACAATGAAAACATATAAACAAGCCTATTTACAGTGCAATAGCAATACAGCCACATACTTGTAAGATCAGTGACCTTTAAGCTGATCCTTGCTTTTTTTTTATTTTTTTATTTTTTTATTTTTTTAAATTAGCCTATCGACAAAGTCAGCATGTTATGTAGGTGTCAATTAGTTAGCAATTTACACTTGTTCAAGTTTAACAGATCGAATGTCTGTTGACAGAAAGACAATTTTGCAGCTCAAAAATGAAATAAAAAAGAAATTAGAAATAAGAATGTTTGAATTAGATAAATTAGAAATGAAGATCTGTGTCAATGGCATTTTTATCCTCATAAATCTCATATATGACATGGCAGGCCAAATCAATGGTCACCCCAGGCCAACTTTGACCCTAGTCTGTTCATCTCTGCATTATATACTAGCTAGCATATTCGAAAATTTGAATTTGTATTACAATAATAGAAATAATTAGATAAATGACAGACCATATGCAAGCATATTAACAAAGTTTTTCAGCATCCAAAGTTAGAGATAAAAAGAGAAGACCAATTTAAAATGTAATTTTTGCTGTTAAAGGTTTCACACATAAGTTGAGGTAAATGTTGCAAGTGTTGGAGAAAAGCTGCAGGATTTTACTACTTTTACTTTTTTTTTTTGTAAAATATTAGTGCCTTTCCTGAGGGGTGCAACAGAAAAGTGATTGGCCCAAAATCAACTCAAACTGCAACAATACGGAAAAAGTATAAGGGAAAATGTAACAAAGTAAAATTAATGATACTAATCTATTATATAGACAATCAAGATCAAGTTACTATTGCACTAACTATATGCTGTTTCATGTGTATGTTCTCCAAAAATTGGCCTTTAATTATGTGGAAGAACAACAAATATGTTAAAGAGATATGGATGTAATATGGCCAGTATTAGGGATTCTTAATGGATCTAATATGGTTCTTTGGACAGCCAACAATAATTATTCTATGACATTACTATAAGGGAAATTTTTGAGTAGTCTGGCATATGATACTGTAATAAAACACACTGTTGTCAAGTTGTGCAACATGTCTGGCTGTTTTTTCACTGCAGATTTTTTTTTCACATTTGCCTTCTCTTACAATAGAATAAGATGGGTCTTATTGATTCCTGTTCGTGGTTCATGATGAAACCTAACGGTAGCTAAAAAACCCGGGTTGTGACACTTGTGTTACATAAACGATAAATCAAACTCACAATCATCTTGAAGTCCAAGCCTTTCTAGTGTATACTCTCACCTTTTCCCCTTCATCCTGTGCTTCCTTCTCACTGCCTTTTTCTCCATCTGGCTCCTCTTCCTCAGTTGATGAAGACAATAGGGGCTCACTGCTACAAAAAACAAAGCAAAATAAAAATAAGCTTTTAGAACAAAACAAATCAGGTCCGTTTTGCTAAAGTAATCTGGTTATCCTAAAGACAGCACTGTTGCATCATTGTATTTTCCCCCATAATTTGTGGTTTACATGAAATGCATAAGTTAACATAAACCACATGCTCATGTCAATGAGCAGAAGAATGAATGAAAACAGACACTTTGTAGTTTCTGTAATGTTTTGGAGAGGAGCTGCTTTGGAGAGACAAGTTAATCAACGTGAATGTTTATACTCATTAAAGTAAGTCATGATGGCATCCATTGCCAATAGAACAAAAGTGAAAAAGAGCAGCAGCCCAAGTTCAAGCAAACTCCCCCTTCACATACACACATGCACACACACACACAGCCCAAAACATACATTCTGACAGTTTCCTGCCATAATTCACATGATAACAGAACACACCCCACCTGCACATTTTGGTAATGCATATACAGCTGTAGATACACCCACATAATCACTTTATCAGCTGTAATCAGATACTTATGCCTGTTTAAAGAACCGTGCTTTACGGTGTAAAGTCGAATATTATCATAAAAATGACAGACATGGCCCTTTGTGTTTGTCTGAAAAAGTGCAAAAAGGTTTGTTATTTAAACTTATCTTTATGTTTGACCAAGTTTACTGTAGGATTTTAATAAGACAACGAGGGCATCTATTTAAGATATATATTTGTTACATATGCTGTTTGGATTTAGTTTACATTTTTTATAGCCTTTATATGCAGTAAATAAAAAAAAACACAATGAATAACACATGCAGCACTTTCCCAAAAGTTATCATTTTAAATTTACTACTGAACAACACAGTGGTTTTCAGCTGTTTATAGTTACATTTAATGTCAAGGAACGCCACAGAGACAAGCTCCTGTTATTGTTTATGTTATAAACAGTGGCCATCATGCACCAGCATCTCTAAGATTCTCTCTCTTAAAGTTAATGAGACAAAAAGAGAAACCAGAGAGAAATCAGTAGGAACAAATTTAACTGTCCCGAAGACCTTTCTGTGTTGACCTTTACAAATCACTGATATTCGATATTCCTTACAAAATGCAAAATACTCCTAATGAAAGCATCACAAAAGTTCATGTTGAGCATCTTCTGTCCAAAGCTACTAACACTCTGGCTGAAGAGCTATTTTTAGAAATTAATTTAAGTGACTTTAATGACAACTAAATGTATGTGAGTCATTTAGTCTCGTCTGGGAGTTGTCTTTGACAGAGTCCAAGGCCAATCTACTATCATGTAGTAGATAAGAAAATGTATTCAATGTTCACATTCATCCTTATTAACCATCAAGCTTTAATCGCCTATTGGTTATGAAACTCGAATGTGCAATAAAGCAACATGAAAAACGGCCTGTTTTGGGGACTACAGTTTGCGAGCCCCTTTGCAGACATGACGTAAATGCATAAAATCATAAATCTTAGCTTGGATCCTATCTAAAGGTCTCAAAATCATTGGAAGAGCTTAATATTGAAATTAGTTGACAGTTTGGAATGACCTTTTTTATATGGTGCATTGCAGAGCTAAAAACCAGATGCACTGAATTTCAGTTACGGTTATTCTACTAAGTGCCCTAGAGTCCTATGTACTGGAGCCAATCAGGGTAATATAGGCTGGCTCAGGATTTCACATTGCACAGCAGTGAGATAAGCAGAGACAATCTCTTTTCCCTGCAGAGCAATGAGAACCTGACTCGCAAGTGCTCTCTGACTCAGCTTCTGGTATGGCTGCAGACGAGTGAGTGCCAATCATAATTTAAAATGTCATTACCTCACACATCACTGTATCATAAAAGACATCTAGACACACTCAGAGACTCAGACAGAAAAACAGGCTAGATCTGGCTTCAGAGAGATACCTATCCTTCAGGAATCCTGCAAGATGCTGCAGTGATTGTAACATATCATTAACCCTGCTCTGCTGAACAGGAAGGACATTAAGGCTAAAGAACCAAAGGGGGTAATGGAACATGATTACTCGTATGACTAAAGATTTTATTATTTAGGAAGGATAGGTGGAGTGCTGCAGATTAGCTCTCAGGCCAAAATCCAAAGAAACCAGCCAGAGTGTATGTTTAGTGAATGCACGTACTTGGCTTCAGAGCGCCAGTCCTGAGTGCTGATTGGCTCTCTCTGTCTGTTGGCATGGTCTCCCTCCTGTATGCCTTCCTCTGAGATGGGCTTTGAGCTGGACGAGATTTCAGGTGTCTCTAAAGCCTAAGTGGAGAAACAGAAGGTCAGAAAAAGGAAGAATATGGAAGGAAGGCTGGAACAGAACTATGGGTACTTTCCAGATCAAAACAAATCTCCAGAGTCAGGCCATTGAACAGCTCTACAATTAGTCATTCAGTATAAGGACTTAAAAAAATGGCCCGAGAAATAGCAAGGGGGACACAGCAGGGCTTCCTGGAGATGGAACAACCCCCAACACACACACATCATGGGTGAGAAAAAAGTGTTTTACACTAAATAAGAGTAAGCAGCAGTTAGAAAAGAGTAGAAAGGTCACAAGAGTGAATAATGATTGTGCAAGAGGTAGAGAATTAAAGAAAGATACTCGATTAGAGAACGATCACTTATATGTTTTTGAAGCAGACAGAACATAGCCAAAATGATTAAAAAGCACTACTTTATTTGCCAAGTGTGAAACCAATACTAAACAATGTCCAGAGGTTGACAAATGAGATTTCCAAAAGCCCGCGATGGAGATTTTGGCGTCATCCAGCTGTAACAGCCAAAATAGTCATCAGGGGTAAACACACATTTCTTTAAACAGGATTTATGGAGCTCTGCAGTGATAATCCAAAAATGCTTTAATAAAGGCCAGACACTGTTCTCAGAAATATCTTTGGAGACACTTATCCTATATACTTTATAAAGCATCTATGAAATGATTTTAAATGAACACACATTTCCATCTTTATTTTAACACAAATGAACACCATGTAGGGACGTGTTTATATGTAAAAATATAAATTCCCCAGGCAGAAATCACTGAAAAGCTATTATTTACAGATCTGCAGCACATTAAATACAAAACAAATTAAAAAAAAAACATTGCTGCTGTGAACACGCTATCAAAATGTGTATGATAAAAAGATTGACGATGATAAACAGGGTGATCAGAGCAAAAGAATCCTAAGAACCTGGAGAAACAAGCAAGCTCCGCCCACTTACCATACAGCGAGACATCTTGGCAGACACGGTCGTCTTAAAGCTGTCATTGTCTTTATCATCATCTGCAGACACGCAAGTAAAAAAAAGTGAAGAATGTTAATTCATTTTATAAGATGCAACCGTATGACATTCTTAGTTAATTTAAAAAATTTTATGCGAATGCAAAACTTTTTATGGATTTTTGGATTATATATTATTTATTATATTATTTGCATTAATGAATGTCAAAGAGCAGAAATGAGTGAAAAGAAGTTCCTTTAAAATAAATACATTATCCGGTGTTTTGTTGAAGCCGCTACTGCAATGTGCTCAGTATCAAATCCTTTCATTCTTTTTAAATGCATCTTCATACTGACATAATACACCATTTAAGCGTTATCTTTAAGCTGTCTAGTTGTGTATAGCAATCTTGTTCCTCAGTGCCTCTTTTTTTTTTACTTTAAATGACTTTCTGGATTTCCGGAAGAAACATGTTTGGTGATTGACCAATCACGGTATTGGAAATATGTCTTTTCCCAAGAAGGTCTCAAAGAGTTGACTGGTAAGCTGAGTGAGAAGTGCTCAGTGCTCATTAAAGTGAAGTGCTCTCCACTAATCTTTTTCCTATATCTCTACCATTGTGTGCACAATTAATGGTGCCTAGTGCTAATTTTGAATGGCTGTACTTGCTAATACTTCACTGCATGCTCACTTTGTCCTTCCTTTCAGTCTAGATTAAAAGATGCTGTTTATATGGCAAACATCCAATAATCCAATTTCACTTTGATTTTTAAATTGATTCTAATTGTTAAAAATATCCGGCTGGCTGAAATCATGGACTGGACAACAGATTGTTTTTTTGTTCCCTAGTGTGCTTTTGAAGGTGTTTACACATATAATAACACATCTAAAAACTATATGGGAAAAATATTGGGACACCTGAATTTACCAGCTATAACGTATGTGGTTCTTCCCCAAATTGGTACCACAAGGTTGGAGGCAACACAAAAAAAATAGGAGACCCAAACCTGTTCCTGCATAACAATCCCCCTGTTTACAGCAGATCATCTGTCTCCATACCCCCCTGTCCTCTACATCTGCCTCTTTTAACCCAACTACCTGCATGTCTTTCCTCACCACATCCATAAACCTCCTCCTTGGTCTTCCTCTTTTCATCCTTACTGGTGGCTTTATCCTCAGCATTCTCCTACCGATATACCCCATGTCCCTCCTCTCCCCCTGTACAGGAACACTGACCGCACCTCAGGTCTCCTCACCCTACACCAGTACCTGACTTATTAATGCCCTCATTGCTAAAAGAGCACAAATCTCGACAACTACACTCCAAAATCTGGTTGACCATCTTTTTGGAAGAGTAAGGACTAGTTGCGGAATTTGTTGTTTAAAAAAAAAAAAAAAAACAGAAACAAAAAACATATAAATCTTATGATCACAAAACTGAGGGCATGTGTCAAATAGAATTTATTTTATAGGTTTTTATGTAGGGTTGCCTGTTTTAATTTGTTTGGGTAAAATAATTTAATTACTGATGGTTGTATTGTTCAGTAGTTGAGTGTAGGAGCCTATATAAGAATAAAGTAGGGGTCCTAAATGATGAACATCGACACAAGTGACTGTAAGAAAAGCTTCTTTTAAAGTTAAGAAAGTGCTTGTTTTTCAGTAAAGAATAAAAATTGTATTAGCTTCTTATCCAACTCTTAAATGATCTCTTACATAAAGTCTGTGAAAGCTGAACACTTGGGAGCACTGTTCAAGGCTTAATAACCGAGAGAATAAGTGATAAGTGAGGTGAGCGGTTCAATGTGAACCTGGACAGTACATCACACTGGTCATTCCTGTTTGTACTCTTTCCAGCCAAATGAATCTCATCTCCTCCAAAGTTTAAACTTAGAGCAGCATGGAACGGCAGTGGGGGTTTTGTCCGTATTTATGATCATATTTGTAATGTGCGTTAAATGACTTTTTAAACAATACACCATGAACCCAGTGTGAAAAAGTCAGACTTCTATTGCAAATGACATACAGACTAAAACTATACAGGACATTTGGAACCAGCTGTAAAAGATTAGGGGGTACAGATCCAGCTGTTTGAATGTGCGTGAGTGTGTTTTGCGTGGGAACGCTCTGACCCACAGCAGATGCCCGTATGTTAGCATGGAAAAGAAGCTGAGGGGTTAGCCTGCATTTCAGTCCCAGGTACTAGGATTAGTCTTGAGTGCTGTGTTTTGCTCCTGCTGAGAGAGCAGACTTGACCGAGGTCTGTTTTGGGAATATCACATCTCGTCCCTAGAGAGGTGAAACATCACGATTTAATTTCAACCTCTATTCCCTCATAGTTCTCGTTCTGTCTCTGTTGTGAAAATGTATCTGCTGAGTTAGCATTCCCCATCCTGTAGGCAACATTTTCCACCAGTTTTTCTGCAGTGGAACAGATGAGTGGTGTGTGAGTCTTCCATGGGCTTCTGCTTCCAAACTGTCGGGCAGAAATGACTGAACTGACTGGGGATTCCCAAACAGCAAACTAGTATGCAGTGGTATGATATTATTTGGATTGGTCTGCATCTACGGACTTCACACAGAAAACAGAACTCAGAGTTTGGGTGAAAAAAGGCTTGACATTCAAAGACAACGTTTACCAGCCAAAGATTATATATATAGATAAGACAACAATGTGTGTGTGTCTGCTGTGTGCTTTAAAAATCAACCGGTTTGCATCATATACAATGTATTCTTTGGTTATGTGGATTAAGCCTACACAGCATGATGTTGTGCTACACTATTATACAAATCAGATTATGATAGAACAGACTGCTTTTGAAACTTTTTCCATTTGCATAAAACCAGCAATTTGGAGAGGATTCAAAAATAGCTCTTTAAAACAACCTCCAAGGTGTAACAATGTTAAAACTTACTTTTAACTGATTCACTGATTTTTTTTATGTCAGTGGAAAAAACATTTTGAAAACAATACAGCACCAACTGGCAGGCGCATGGCCGTTACTTACGTTATGTGTTATTAATATGTTAGAGTGTCTATTTAAAATGTGCATTTTATCACACATTATTTAATTATCGCACCCTCGTGTGCACACTGTGCTGCTCCTCAATGCGCTGCTATGGAATTATACACCATTCTCTAGGGATATTTTAGATAAGATCCTGGTGAACGTTTTATATTCACATGCATGCTTATGTAGTACCTCATCATCAGCCCACACATATAAATCGTTGAGAAAAGCCTTCTCTGCCATGCAATTTTTAACATTATTCTTGGCATGCTCATGATAATGTTTGCAAATCATTTTGACATTCCTGGGTGGGTGAGTTTACAAGAAAGGTAAACAGAATTTCGAAAATGGAGAGGCTCAAAACTGTTTATAAAAATGTCTATATCGAGGCGTTGTTAAAACTTATGGACTCATCACAAGACCATATTTCATATATTAAGAAACAGGAATCCTCAATAATGATATGTACATGTGACAAGAAAATGTCCTTTAATCATCGAGGTATTCGTGACGTATGTGCATGTGCGTGGACATTCAATTTCATGCAATCCTGAATCATAACTGCTGCCTCACGTTTCAGCTGTGTGCTATGACAGGGATTCTTTGAGTGCACCGCACCGGCATTAGAAGAGGAAGAAGAGAATAAAATGACAAAAGACCCATTGAAGGGACTTGGGGAAAGTAACTTACCCTTGGGCGGTTTGACTTCCTCTGTGCCTGGCAGTCTGTGAAAGAGAGAGAGACATAGCGGTGAGGAAACAATACATCGTATGACGCAATTCCACCTAAAATCTCTAAATCCCCCCTGGCTTCTTTCTGAGGAATCAGCTCTAGTTAAAGACATGATAAAGCTTGTTTCATACAGTTCATGATAAAATCTGTCTCTACACAAAAGCATTTGAAGTAAAACTAGTCGCAGATGTGGCCACTGTGAATAAAATTCCATTACAACAAGACTTCGTTACATCTGTTTAGAAGTAGACTGCTAGATCGGTCTCTTAGGGCAGAGAGACATCCAGCACAAATGACACACTATGGAGAGCAGCTGCTTGCTTTAATTAAAAACGTACACATTACATAAGCAAGACAAATTTAACACGGGGGGGATAAACTCTGACAAAAAGGCTTAATCATGTGCCGATAACACATGCCAGTCAGGACAGCATAACATTTTCCCAGAATGACAACAGGAAATGCAATTTCATAAACACAAATGCCACATGCCCAGTACAGCACCTACAAACACGATTCAAAACAAAGCTAAAGTAAACTGACTAAACATAGTCATGTCCATTTCCTTTTCCCAGAACGGGTAACAGCTCAAGCACTTCCCAGACTTACTGTGAAAGGATTTACCAGAATCTGGCATCTGTACTTGATGATTGTAATTACTGACATGTAAATGTGTAAACATGTTTATGTGTGGGTTTGGAAGAAAGATTAAAAAATATGCATTTCCATCACCAAAGCACTTTCAGAAAAGCATGTTCCTAGAAATCTCTGGAATCCTTGTCACATTTCCACTAAAGAGCACTCATTTGAGTTCCGAGACATAGTATTAAGAACCTTTCAGTTCCTTATGCAGACTAGTTATCTATCTGATGATCCTGTTTTTAAAGTAAGTGTACTGTTTAGTTAATGTTTTCATATATAGAAAAAGAAAAACATTATATATACGTGTGTGTTTTTCTTATTCTTCTTTCGGCTTTTCCCATTAGGGGTCGCCACAACAGATCAATCGTCTCCATACCCCCTGTCCTCTACATCTGCCTCTTTCAAACCAACTACCTGCATGTCTTCCCTTACCACATCCATAAACCTCCTCCTTCATCTTCCTCATTTCCTCCTTCTTGGTGGCTCCATCCTCAGCATTCTCCTACTGATATACCCCATGTCCCTCCTCTGCACATGTCCAAACCATCTCAATCTCGCCTCCGTCACCTTGTCCTCAAAACTTCCAAAATGCACTGTTCCTCTAATAAACTAGTTTTTAAACGTGTCCATCCTCGTCACTCCCAACCAAAATCTCAACATCTTCAGCTCTGCTACCTCCAGCTCCACCTGTCTTCTACTCAATGCCACTGTCTCTAAACCATACAACATTGCAGGTCTCCCCACAGTCCTATAAACTTTCACTTTTGCAAATACACTTCTATCACAAATCACTCCTGCCACTTTTCTCCACCCACTCCACCCTGCCTGCACTCTTTTCTTCACTTCCCTAAAACACTCTCCATTACTTTGCACTGTTGACCCCAGGTACCTGAACTCCTCCACCTTCACCACCTCTTCTCCCTGCAACCGCACCACTCCACTGCCCTCCCTCTTATTTACACACATGTACATGTATGTCTTACTCTTACTGACTTTCATTCCTCTTCTTTCCAGCACATACCTCCACCTCTCCAGGCGCTTCTCAACCTGCTCCCTACTCTCACCACAAACAACAATATAATCTGCAAACATCATAGTCCATGGAGACTCCTGTCTGACCTGGTCCGTCAACCTGTCCATCACCACTGCAAACAGGAAAGGGCTCAGAGCCGATCCTTGATGCAGTCCAACGTCCACCTTGAACCAGTAGGTCGTTTCTACTGGACACTTCACTGCTGTCACACCGTCCTCATACATGTTCTGCATACAATACCACAACTACTCTCTCGGCACCCTGTTGAACGCTTTCTCTAAATCCACAAACACACAATGAAACTCCTTCTGACCTTCTCTATACTTCTCCATCAACATTCTCAAAGCAAATAATGCTTCTGTGGTGCTCTTCCTCAGCATGAAACCATAATGTTGCTCACAGACGGTCACCTCTTCCCTCAGCCTGGCTTCCACTACTTTTTCTCATAACTTCTTGGTGTGACTGATCAACTTAATTCCCCTGTAGTTACTGCAGGTCTGCACATCTCCCTTATGCTTAAAGATCAGTACCAGCACATGTCTCTATTCCTTAGGCATTCTCTCACCTTCCAAAATTTTGTTAAACAACTTGGCTAAAAACTACACTGCCGTCTCTCCTAAACATCTGCATGCTTCTACTGGTATGTCATCTGGTCCAACTGACTTTCCACTCTTCATCCTCTTAATTGTTGCTCTCACTTTCTCCTTACTAATTCTATCCACTTCCTACTTCACCATCTCCACACCATTAAATCTTCTCTCTCTCTTATTTTCCACGTTCTTCAGCTGCTTAAAATACTCCCTCCATCTTCTCAACACACTCTCCTCACTAGTCAACACATTTCCATCTCTATCCTTTATTACTCTAACTTGCAGCACATCCTTCCCAGCTCGGTCCCTCTGCCTGGCCAATTGGTATAAATCCTTTTCTTAATCCTTAGTGTCCAATTTCTCATACAGCTCCTTAAATGCCTTTTCCTTGGCTTTCGCCACATCCCTCTTTACCTGCTGCTGCATCTCCTTGTACTCCTGCCTACTTTTCTCCTTATGTTTTCCTGCACTTCCTCATTCCACCACCACGTCCCTTTGTCTTCCTTTCTATTTCCAGATGTCACAGCAAGTACCTTTTAGCTGTCTCCCTCATCACTTCTGCAGTAGTTGCCTAATCATCCAGCACCTCTTCACCACCACCGAGCCCCTGTCTGACCTCTTCCCTGAATCTCACACTACAGTCTTCTTCCTTTAGTTTCCACCATCTTATTCTTTTTCAGTCCTTACTTTCCTTCTCTTCTTCTTCACCTCCAAAGCCATCCTACAGACCACCATCTGATGCTGTCTAGCTACACTGTCCCCTGCCAACATCTTACAGTCTTCAATCTTCTTCAGGTTGCATCTCCTACATAGAACACAGTCCACCTGTGTGCACCTTCCTCCACTCTTATACGTCACCCTACGATCCTCTTTCTTCTTAAAATACGTATTTACTATATACATATATATATATATATATATATATATATATATATATATATATATATATATATATATATATATATATATATAAAGTGGAATATTTTTTTACGCTGCTTTTGTTACACATTATTGTTACACACTGCTCAAGGCAAAAAGCAACAGGTGGTGTGAAATTGGGCTTCGTGCTCACACACCTGCTGTTGTTCTCTTACATGCTGAAATTATGTGTTTATTGTGTAGTTATTCTTTATAACAGAGACCGAACTCCTGTATCTGTGTAGCTCTCGTTCAAAACAGCTCTTTTATTGAGCAGAAAATGTTGACAGACAAAAGGGATGCGAGTATATTATCTAGAATAAACATAATAATGTGTTGCGAATTGGAACAAATAAAGATGCTAGAGGTCGGAAGCCTGGGATCCCAGGTGATGCATAGAAGAGGCAGTCATATATTAATTTCTCTAGATAAAGAAAGATAACGTCTATGATACAAATGTGTGATCCTGCATTCAGATACTATGTGATCAGGTTCATACTGCTTTATTTATTTATTTTTTGTAAATATAACCACATTTTTACATTTCTCAGTTACAAAGAAAAATACTTAAATATATTAAAAATGTAAAAAAAAAAAGACCACACCCATTTCAAGTTCATTTGAATACTGATATAAATATGTTAAGATTCAAACAGATTAAGATACATTTAGGGTTATTGTGTTACACTCTTAGAGGACACACAGGCCTATATTTACACATGCATGTGTTCACACTATACAAGTGTGCTTGACCTCTTGACTTGAGTCCCATGAGAGCAGTAAGTGAACCACTGATGAACCTTTAGCCTTGACCTTAAACTGTGACTGTCTGTGAGAGATCTCCAAAAGAGGTCAAAAGTCAACAGCATACACCCTGACTAACCAACCGGGTTAGTTCAAAAAATGAAAAAAAAACGGTGAAAGGGGCAGAGGAGAGAAGGGAAACTAATAAATCAGTGCATGCAGAGAATGTGCTAAAAGGACAGAAAAATCACATCCTAGTTACTAATATGTGGTCATTTATGATTGCAGGATGCGCTTTCAGAATAGGAACCAGAGGGCATGTAGAGTCGCGTGCCCTCGAATTTCATTCCCGTAAATTCACTACAGCTTTGACATTCTTATAATACAACTATGTTTTTGATGCTGCTCTTTCGTGTAGTGGATATGAACCCAGCAGTATGACGGGTCAAAATGTCCTTGCTATCGGTATTGCTTCGCTCAGTCGCACCATTGAGAATCTCATAACGCAAGTGAACTGTGTGTTATCGCTGTCATGTGGGCTGGAAAGATTTCCATGAAGCTCAAAAAGGTGTAAACACAACCTGGGGCCTTCACTGTGTAAACACAAAGCAGATGGGGGAAAATAAAGAAAGGCTCGTCTGACGAGTAACTGTTTTACCAGCAACTCCAATGCATTAACCGGATCCCTGTGTTATTGCTCTACATGGACAAAAGACTTATGTATTAAAGCATTAAACTATACACAAACACTAACTGTAAAAGACAACATTGTGTTATAAACCTGGAGCCTGCTGAACATATGCTAATTGACAAACAATACATATGCATCTTTTGAGCAGTTTTTATTGTAGATGCTGTCTTTCAGCAAATCCTACATAACACTAGCACCAGAAATACGTCGGTTTTTCCAAACTAAACCCAACTCACCTAAAATGCATAGAGTGAAAAGAAACTTGCGTCACAATGCAGAAGAAACTTGCGTCATACTGCGTGAAAAGCATTCTTCTTGTGTCTTTCTGTGTCACATGATCACAGTACAGTCTAATAGAGCATCATGTGATCACAGTCTTTTGTTAAATGCATCAAAGAGATTGGGAAATCACCTCGAATTTTACCTTCACGTCACATTCACATATAGTATTTACATATACGTAAGTGATAAAAGATGAAACTGTTAGGGTTGATCACATGGTCTTATTAATGGCAAATAGAACATTGTGAGATAAACTGTAAGTCATGCACACGCTTTAAGGCAGCAATATGTGCATTGTTAAGCCTATCAAGTTTGTAATGCTCGACTGATCTTTTTCCTTTGAATTACAATCATGAAAAATGATGTAACCCTTTTATTCATGCCAAGAAACACTATCGGTTCTAACATTTGTCAAAGTTGCCTGTTTCTTTGATATATAGCATACAGTCATTGGCTTGATGACAGACGGGACCAACATTTTTTTGTACTTATAAAGTTAACAATTGTGAGATTTTGGTTTGAGTTCGGCAAAGAAAGTGGAAAGGTAACAGAAGTTGAAAAGTAATAAACTAGAGAAAACAATCAAGGTCGATACAAAGTTCCTGCTGTTTAATGTTTATTGTTTATAAATACTGTGCATTTTCACTTTACTTTCCATCACCCAATCATTTTCATCCATACCCAGTCCTGAAATCTCTGAAATCCATCTTGTAACCTGAATTTCTCCCCTGATTAATAATATTACCCTGGATTCATTCGCGATCACTGAGAACTCTGAATATTTAAATAGAACCTTTTATTCACATCCCTATTGTTGACACCAAACAACTGAAGCAAGCATAATGCTTGTCACTTTGAAGTTAAGCAGTATTAACTGGTAAAAAGTCAAGATTCTGACCTGTGCATCAACTCAGCTGTTTATGAACAATGCCAAAAAGGATTGAAAGCCTAATGGCAGGTTGCTCATGTAATGACACCTTGAGCATAAAGAAACAATGGCATGGTTGTCATGTTCATTGTACTCAAGTGACCTCATGTTTATCAAAGCCGCTGAGTGACAATATCTCATATTATATCATCATATCTCATTAAATGGACTGATAAAGGATACTGGAAATGGGACAGGACACAGTGTATTGTTTGAACACATTCAAGCACAAGCCTGCAAAGCAATTCCTTTAAAAAAACTGAAACCTGCTCATGGACACGGTCAGGACCGAACAAGTCTGTAATTCTGCAATGTTTGACACATCCTAAGAGCTCCAAACAAGTAAAGAACTGTTTTGTCCCTGAATCTGATCATCTGTAAACAGAGCACATTTTTATATGGCTGATTTATATCACTCTAGTCTCTACTCTGCACAAGTGTTTACTTAATATCCCTCTAGAAGTAGTCTCCCAGAAGCGTGAAAAACAGCCAGCAGAGAGCAAATTTAGACCAAAACGGCTCCGATTTCATTTCATTTTAGCAGGACATGCCCTAACCCAACCCTCGTTCTAAACATGACCTGTAGCAACGCAGTAAAATAAAGGATCAGCTCACCCGTGCCGGGATCTTGTTGCAGTTCCCTGTTTCTTGTTAGTTTCACTCTGCACTTCTTTCCCATCCTGATCTTCCTCCTTGTCGTTAGCTTCAGATGGCTGACCCTTTGTACTGACAGTGACCTCTTTAGCTTTTTGCTCTGTGCTAGAGCCCGTGCCTGAGGCATCTGCATTGTCCCGATTTTTCTCCCTCCTGGTGTATTTCGAGGTGAAGTCCTCCAGGTTGGCATATCGCTCCGCCAACTCGCGCCGCCTCTCGGCCTTGTAGCGTGCGATGCGCTCTGCTTTAGAATCCAGCGCAGAGCCTGAGAGAGTCTCTAAACCATCCATCCCGTTACAGAACAGCTACCCGAGTCGGGGTTTTCAGCTCACAATTGAGATTCACCACTGAAGAAAAAGCTGGACTTGTAGGTTCAATTCAATGGGTTTATCCGGTGTTGCTCAAAGCATCTCACTGGGAAGAGAGAGAAAAAAACACACAACATTAGCATCATAATTAACTTTTATCTCTTGTTGTTGGGAGAATTCAATGTTTACAGAGCGATTGCTTGCACACAAAGTCAGAGATCTACAGCACTTAAATCCCCTTTTAGTGCATAAACACAGAAGTTCCAACTGGGCTCTGGGCTTTACCTCACATATTACCTCCAAAACCCTGAGGGAAACAATAGAGAGAGAGAGAGAGAGAGAGAGAGAGAGAGAGAGAGAGAGAGAGAGAGAGAGAGAGAGAGTGAAAAGAGAAAGAGACTTTCTAAATGCCTTTACTGGCACAATAAATTTCACATTATGCGCAATTAGTCTATAGATATAAAAGCTTCGCCATCATGAGACCATTAAACCCCACCCTGTCCCCACACCAGATAATTAGCTGCTTCAATCTACAAAGAACTTCTACAACCATTTATTAACAGACAAAAGAAAAGGGAAGAGGCACACATGTATTTCTTCCTACCAATCCTATTAGCATAGACTGTAGCTAAAATAAGTAGCACTCACAGACACACACTCAGGATCATGTCCCATCAACTCCAGCCATTATCAGTCTTTGAGCAAGAGCTTTCAGCACCACTCAGCTGCTTGTGTCTGCATGTCTTCTTTCTTCTTTGAATGGACATGTGATCAAATCTGCACTATGGTCTATATTTCCCTTTTTTACTTCCAAGCAATCTAAGCATGTAGAGGCACGAGTTTGTAAAAGTGTGTGTGTATTCTGCACCAAGAGCATCGTTAAACGCAGTCTGAAAGGAAGGCGTGTTTGCATTAGTGGGGGTCCAAGGGGGACGGAGTGAGCTCGGCTCGGCTGGATCGCTGCCGCACGGAGCAAGGGTTAATGGGCCACATCTGGGAGCTTGCATTTATAGTTCACACTACAGGAGACCTGAAGAGCCCAAAAAAGAGAAAAGGGAGAGAAAGGGAGGGGTAAAGAAAGAATGAAGAGAACAGCATGAACCAAGCAAATGTAGCCTGCGAGAAAGGTCCAAAAGAATTGACAAGAATGGCTGAAATAGTAACAGAAAAGTGTTGCAGTGTGAACAAAAATGAAACGGCACATTAGTAAGAAGTTACTGGGGCGAAGGGAAAAGAATAGCATTCTGATGAGAGCAAATATGAGGAGAGGAGTGAGAGAATCACAGAAAGCTGAAAGAGGAGAGGAAGGAATGTGGGTGATCTCAGCTTCAATGAGTGCTTAGAGCAGGCTCCACGGACAAAGCTGAGGCTCGCAAATGGGTGATACAACAACGCCAGATCAGAATTGGCATGCTTTCTGCTTAAATCTTTATCCCACTATGTTATCCTTAAGATTATTAATGCTCCTTAAATCTCTGAGCGAGAGTAGTTTTTTCCTATGATAGCAGAAATAAAACTATTAACCAACAGTGTGTCAATGTGTACGTTTGTACATCGCAATGTAGGACACAACCAGGATTACTACTACGAGCCTGCCTCAAGTCCAGTCCATGTGTCTTGTTCAAAAGATGGAAAATTCAGCAGTATTTTATTACAAGGGCATCATAGTGAATCAGAGATTTTGTGACTCACAAGGGCAACCTAATATGTGTTTTGTGAGATAATACAATGTGACTCAAACACAAACCAGAGGCATTTCACTAAAATCTATGAAGGGCAAGCTATATAAAATTCATCAAAGCCAGTAAAGCATAAACCATTAATAAATTATTACAACTGACTTTAACATTTACTGGTGGCCATTAGTTATTAGTGAATAACTATAAATAAGTAGTCTTGAAGTAGTGAATACACACATACTTCCTCAGCCAATTTTTAGACAAGCCACTCACTAATCAGATTGAAATTAGCAAAAATATAAGACAGGGTGTGAACGCTCTATTCTTTCCTGTTGAGCCGCCTTCTATTGAATCATTTGCATAGAAGTAATTTGCAATAGTTTCACAACAGTTTAGGAAACTAGAGGTGCAGGACCACAGTCAGTTTTCTGCTATTGTGTTTTTTGAATGTGCAGATCCACTGAAATACTTTGTCAATGCCAGACATCTGGTCTCCAGTCCACCTGATGAAACAGAATAACAGCAAAATAACTGCAAAGCTGAATGTACATGTACCTGAAACACCCCCACTCAGGTAATAAATGCCTACTGAAGTCAAGTGAGCATTTGCTCCAAAACTTCACTATATACCAAAGTTTCCAAATGTACACAACATTATATTAGAAGTTACACCCTAGGTTATAAAAAACAGCATAGTCTATGAGTCTCAACATTTTTTACTGTAACTATAAATGAGTAAGCCAAGTCAGTGACAGGCCCCCAGTAATAACTGTTTTCTGGCATAAAGCCTCAGCATCAGTTAAAAACATATAAAATGCCAACAACAATCCAAAACAAAACTGCACAAATGACCTTACTGAGCAAATCCCGGGAGTAAATCGTACAGTGATTCTGGAACTATGATTAGACGAGAAACGTAATTCAAAAAGTCATTTCAAGACCTAATGTGCACTTTCTAGCATTACCTATAAAGGCTGGAATCAGAGCAGCACCATTTCAGACACAGAGAAAGGGACTTGCTTCATTTAGAAACCTATCTTCCTGTTTCTTTCCACCAAACAAGGATAAAAAATCAGACCTATGAGTCATTTGGAAAGCTGGGTATATCAACAAAGGAGTGATCTTTTTTTTTCTCCTTTTTTTTTTTTTTTTTTTTTACATAACATTGCTCTAGGAGCTTTACAAATCTTGCTACAGCTCAAAGAATACCTAAAAAAGGAGTTCTAGGACTTTAAAAGTAGTACTACCAAAAATAATTGAGAGGAATATTTGTATTTGGGTGCAGTACACAACTCACAAATTTGTTTATGGATCGCGAGCCTGCAATATGAAAAAATATACTGCAATGTGCAACCATAATCTAGAATTTGAGTGGAAAATGTTGGATTTTCAGTATCTGCCTTTCTGAATCTGCTACACAAGAGACAGCAAAGCGGATATTCTGAAGGAGTGTTCATTGTGAATCTTGATGTCCTTGACCTCTGATCCCTGCCTTAAAGAAAGGAGGCTGCAGGACAATAAAGGAGGCTCTGTCTCAGAAAAAAGCCCACTGTGTCATATCCTGAGAGTATACTGTAAATGCATTCATATCTAAAATCATTGTCCATCTGTTTACCGAAATTTGCTCTCACAGACCGAATTTCTGAATGTGTGCTTGTCCTTCACTTATACATAAAATGAAAAACTAAAGCAGGAACAAGTCTATATTTTTTTCTTTATCTATCAGTTTGAACAAAAAAGAAAAACATTTAGCCTATTGTTTAAATCTTAATTGCCAAAATATGACCATCACACCCCTGTCCCTGTGCGCTAGTTAAACATCATATCAGTGTTCCAGTTCACCCCAATAGAGTTTAGTGTGGTTGAGGTCAGGAGACTTGTGGTCTTACACAATGACCAGGTGTTTATGGACCTTTGCTTTGTTTTGCTTAGCCGTCTAGCTTCAGAAACAGGAAATCTTTTGTGTACTTCCAACCTTGTTGCACCATTTGGGAAAAATCCATATATATACAGTAGGTGTGGAAGATTTGTGCAGATACCACAACCATCTATGTCAGAGCAAAAGAACATAATTCTCTCTTTGTACTCTGTAGAGCGGAAAGGATGGGAAATGTATGCTTCCCTTAGAGAGTGTTGAGCAGCCCTGTAATGCAGCGTGACTTGCAGCTTTAAAAAGATGCAATGGCTGGCTTCATGTACTGTATCTCACAGGAAGCACATGTTGTATGCTTTGTGACAGACAGTTTTCTGCAGGCAATTCTTTTTTATGTTACCAGCATTGGGCTTTATTTACCTAGCTGGATACAAGCTGGGAAAATGGGTATAAGAGGACGGCGTTTTTTTGCCCTCCAATTCCAAGTCAGTCCTGTTTTTTGAACAGACATTCATATTGGTTTGGCTTATGCTAACATTTACATACAGCTTTACTTTTAAAAAAGCGAGCGCTACAATGCATTTAGTTTATAAATCACATGTGTTGGTGCCTCTTTGTATATGAAGGACCAGAAAATCTAAGCTTTGCCAATGCTCAGCCTAAACATAGCCGGTTCAAGGGCATGCTCTTGAAAACACAAGTTTTCCCCTGACACCGGACACGCAGCCTCACGCCACATTCTTCCTTCCGCTTCCATTGCCCAGCTCAGAATGTCTGCTTTTCTTCCAGTTCCAGACAGTGCTTGAATTAAGTCAAGTCTTATGGGGGGGTCCCCAGTTGTTGTGTAATTCATATATTTCTTTACTAAAATAATATTGGGGATACCCCCCCAAGTCAATTTTTTACTTGTCATGGGGGGGGACTCTAATGCCTTATGGGGGGTCTCGGTTACCCCCAGCCCCCCCTTAATTTGAGCACTGGTTCCAGAGACCACCAGCTATGCCATGTAGCCAACAGTATTCAGTATTATTCCCTTCAGTATTATTCAACATGCATGATGTAAGAGATTTAGTGTGGTGCTGTGAGCTAATACTTATTATTATTATAATACAGTTTTATGAGTTTGAGTAACACATTGGACCTGTTACCTGCTCCTATTAAAATCCATGTGTTTGTCTTACCATAATCTATTGAAATCTACCCTCTGACCAGAGCAGCTGCAGGCATCTGCAGAGCTTTCACAAGCTTAGACAACTTGTGTTAGGTTAAAGATGCTGTAATGATAGTAATTAAATTGTTATACAGGCTTTGAAATCATTTTAATGCTCTCTTTTGTTTACTTTTGATATCATTACTCTAACAATACGCTATGGTTCTTATGATCCTAAAAAAAGAATGAGGGGTTATTCTATGTAAATAAATAAATTTATTCACAGACACGGTGTTGCCACGATATGCAAACACGTATTTTGTGCAACAAAACAGTCTGTAATAAGGCGTGGAGTTCCTTTCTGTAAAACATGCCAAACACATACAAAAGAGTCAAAGCCAGGACACTATGAATCATCACTGCGATGGATGTTCATGAACCAGCATTTATGAGCTCAACTCTCTCAGAGCCGGAGAAAAGCCTCTTGGATCAACAACAGTGGAGGCACAGAGGTCTAATGACTGCACACAGGCACCCCCATTTTTATAAATCATTCTCTCAGAGCTTTCCTGACAGCACTGTGAAAAGCCTGGTACACTGTGTAAACACCAAATCATGCCAATTAAGGTTTGGCAATATGATATAAATCTTTCGGTTTAATTATTATTATTTTTATGAACATTATTACATTACCATAGATGGTGTCCACTTTCATCAGTTTATAAATAAAACTCTGTTGCTACTGTTAAAGTAACAATTTCTCTACAAATTGTAGCCATCTGTATTTATTTCATTTCTCTAAATGTGATGCTTTAAAGTAACAAGCCTATAGTAGTTCTTTATTAGTGTGAAACCTAACGAAATAATGGTAATACATGCTGTAATATTTTTTACTTAATGCCTGGTGCCATTTTAAAATATATTAAAACAGTATTATACAAAAGCAAGCACTCATTAGCATGTCGGTTTTGGGTACACATTAGCGTCACTAAACCGAAAAAGAAAAACATGCAAATCTTTGCTAACAATAAACCGATAAACAAATGACTAGTGCTGTAAAACTTGCTTTCATCAGACATAATGTTACCCAGTAATAAGGGAGTGAGACCTAGAAGCTAAACATTCTAAATAAAATATGGTCTACAAAACATGATACACATTAAGATTTGGCTTTGAATGAAAAGGAAACATAAAATAATCACTAATCAATTTATGATAAAAAAGACTCTGGTGTAAAAAAATATTTTTATATATAATATTTAAAAAGGTTTAGATTTTTTTATTTTGAATCTACAGAATCATATTTTATCAGATTCACATCATATTGAATTGTGTAATTACGATTATAAAATTGTCAACAATAACACCAGTATCATATCGTGTAGAGTTCTGAGGACTACATACACCCCTATACATGAATAAAAAAATAATAAAAATAATATTTTAATTTAATTAAAAGGCTGATGCCTGAAATGTAATTGTAAATAGTAAAGTATTGGGTTTTTATATAATCCTGAATTGTTTCTCAAATTGTATTCTTATCAGAACTTTACATTTTGGCTTCCTCATGAAGCAGGTTGAGAAGCTCTCAAGCGTGTTCCTAGTTTTATCAAAAAACACAAGGATTTAATTTGTTTAACACTTTTCATGGCTACTGCAAATCTCTAATGTGTCATGTTATGGTGTCATTGTCATTTCTATTATTTTAAATAAAAAAACCCTTCCTACAAGCAAGTAACCAAAAATCTTTCCTCTCTTTGTCAGTTCATAACAACCACCATAGGCAGTTAAGTTAAAAAGATGCATCATTCAACACTTGACTGCTTTCTAAATGTTCATACCTGCTCTCAGTAACACACGCACACACACCGCTCTCCATCCACACCTTCAGTCTCAGCCTGGAAGCATGGCAAGGTTACAGTGAAGCAAACCAAATGAGCTAATAGCGGATGTATTAAAAACAGAGAGAGACAGAGACAGACGTTTGTGATTGTTGTGGCTCATATGACCAGCCATGGGTAGAGGGGTCTCAGCATGCTTCATCAGTCTGTAATCCAGTAATTCAATCTGTCATTTACATGTGCTAAGCAGTGGCTTAGGCCTAAAGCAGTTCACTATAACAGTCTGGCCAGTACACAGCAGACACCTCTGAACTTACCATACCACATACAGTAGGCCAGCCACTTAGCGAGGGACACGTGCAAATATGGTTCCCATTAGGGTCCTGTTTTTTCCACCCCGTTCTCCACACTCCTTCCCTATGTGTTAGTGAGTGGGTTTTATTGCTGTAGAACGGAGCAGAGCACCCAAGTCTGAAGTGGGTAAAAATGGACAAGAATTGATAGCAAGTACTGAATATTTTCTGTACAAGGCTTCTGACATGAAGAATGAAGTACCCAAATTATTCAATTTGTTTTACAAATTAAAGGATCTTAATGTATCTAATTATATAATATGTAATCAATAAATCACGCAGAGTTATAATCTCTCTCCAAAGATGATGCACTCTCTCTAAAATGCCACTAGCTTTGTTAAGCTTTTTGTAAAATAATCATCAAGATACCAACAAGCATTTGCACACAGACAACAAAAGAGTTCTTAAATTACAAGCATTTTTACCTTTAGCATGTGCCTTGTTCTTTCAAATATTTTCCTGCACAAACTCCCATAATGCATTAGCAGTATGTGAATTTTATTCTGTTACAGGGAATACACTGATATACACTATATTACTGAAAGTATTGGGACGCCTGAATTTCCCAGCCATTTGTGGTGCTTCCCCAAACTGTTACCACAAAGTTTGAGGTGCACAATTGTATAGGATGTGGCATTAAATGTTCACATCACTTGAACTAGGAGACCCAAACCTGTTCCAGCATGACAGGCACCTGTGCACAAAGCAAACGCCATAAACATACGGCTGTCATCGAGTGGAGTGGAATATCTTCAGTGGCCTGCTGTAGGCCTCTGACCTCAACCTCTTCATTCTACATCACTAACTGGCTTTACTAATGCCCCTGCGGCTGAATGTGCACAAATCTATACTACTACACTTCCATAATATCGTGGAACATCTTCCTGGAGAAGTGGAGGTTATAACAGGGGATTAAATGTGGAATGTGATGTCCAAAAACCCTCACAAGCCTTGTCAGGTTTTCACAAACATTTTAATGTATGATGAAACTTGAGTTAGAACTTCTGCATCGGAAGCGTACATGTTTTTTCTGTCATGCAAAAAAACAGCCTATTATCATTCGCACTGCCCTTTAAATGGTTTCTTGCTGTGAAAGTAAGAGCTTCTTGAGAATTCCATGGCTTATAATCAAAACATATGGCACATTAATATCAAATATTCATATGTTTACAATTTACATGTTTACATGTTTACAATTCTGGGATGTCATATCACATTTCTGCAGGTTTCACAGTTTCCAATTAGTCTACAATTTATTTTTCTACATCGCCCTGTTAAATGACTGAAGTGTGCAATTTAACTTTATGCGATGGCAGCTAACTATCATCACTGCTGGAGTAGTACTGCTACCATAAACACACTAACAAGTGTGGCTTATTGCAATTAGGCTGATATGTAAATGAAAGGGTTTCACATTCAAAGTCAGATTACCTGCAAAAATGCTTCTAGTCTTACACAGCAGTATGATAAAAAAGCTGATGGAGGAGGAAACTTTGCATATTCACACAGAATCGATAACATGCACAGGGATATTTTACAACTGTGCTTATTTACACCCCAGATGCCTCTGCAAACTTCTCTTTCCCCTAAATCTCTCTGTCTCTACCAAAAGAACTTGCACTACAAGAGGTAAGCCCTCTGAGTTGGGATTATTCAATCTTTTCAATGAACAATTCTTATATATGGGTGCTCATTACAAAAAAGGCATTCATCATCATTTCTAATCAAGTAACAAGACACAAAGCATAGTGCCAGAGGCCTGTGTCAGCAGAGCCAACGTCTGTTGAAATATTTGTTCCTGGATCAGAGCCTCTGCTCATTCAACTCTTTGTGCATTGCTTCCTGCTGTTTACTCTCTTTAGAACAAGTATAGCCCAAAACACACACAAATTCATGAAACTCCCTTCAATGCTAAAAGCACCAAATCTAAGCTATAAAGTCATAAAACGTAACAGAATAAGCACTCACTCTTAGGCAAGAGTGAAACTTAAGAAAGGTGTTGCAAAAGCAGGTATTTACTCTCACACCGGGGGGGTTTTCACAAGTGCAATGCAAGACTGAGTAAACACACTCACTTAAGCACACACCACTAAAGCCTTCTGTATTCGAATAACACAAAGAGGAAGGGCGTGGCTACGGAAGCTCTATCAGGCCAGAGGATCAGATATCTCCTGTCCATTTGGACATTAATACTGTCCAATCTTCTCTGCAGTCTCCTCTGCAGGACAGTCAGCCATGATAAAATGCATCACAGTTTTATGGTTAACCTGTAGTCTTCATAAAGATGGCTCTTTTTGTCACTAATTTATTTCAGAGTGCAGCCATGTTTCTGTCAGAAAGATTCCCAGTATGCTGCACTGTGATAATGGCAGAAACTACAGATTAAGATAACAAACTAAGATTATTTGTTAAATCTAGAACATTAACTGAGAGGGGAAAAATACACATGTCTCATGACTCATGTTTGCTACATTTTTGTTAACAAAAAACAGCATTATATTTGGGAACTGTAAGGACCTGTCATAGACATTAAGGCAGCTAATAAATGCTATGCTACACCTAAACCCAACATTAATCTCAGTAAACTTTTGCCTCTATAAATAAAATCTTTTTAAATATGTAAAAAATGTTTAAACAAGTAGCTTGCCTCATTTCTGACCAGCCCAATATCGCCAAGGGTTAAAACTTAGCAGGGTCAGATTTAGCATATATCGCACACTTATCTAGAGAGATTTTCCTATCCTTGTTATTCCTATTCTTCCTGTCCTATTATTATTAGTCTGGACTTAAGAACAGGTTCAGCTACAGTTCCCTAACCCAGGCATTCCAGCTCATTAGCTTTCAGTGATGGTATCAGTCTCAAGAAAATTTGCAGTGTGGGGGGGCTGTGTTTACACTCATGGGGTGTCCTGAGACCCAACACCATCTGTAAGAGTGGATATTAAATTACTATACTCTCATGTAGAGAGAGAGAAAGAGAGAAGGAGAAGGATAAAGGGTGTGGCAGGAGAATGGAAGAGGAGGGTCTGAGCCAAACATTTTAAAGACTAACAAGGTGCTAGTGTTTTAAAAAAACATCTTGTAAAAGAGTGCAAAATCATTTTGGAGCCATGTACAATTTCACAACAGCTAGTTTTTTGTCATGATGGGCTTGTTAGTTCTTGTTACTTGACATTTTGCTGTTTTTTTTCCGGTCTGTTTAGATCTTGTTCGGTCAGTGTATGACAAAACCTCCAAAGAGGAAGTAAATGTGGAGTAACAACAAGTTTAATATTAAGGTCACTTACACAGACTTCCCATTTGTTGTTCAATGAACTGTAAAAAAAAAAAAAACAAAAAAAGGGAAGTATGGAAAAGGAACATTACTATGTAGCTCCAGCTGTGCTACTACATTCCTCATTCAGTGACCAGCTGTGCAGTGAGAACATCACAGGATGTCAGCGATTATTAAGACTATGACATTAAGCACAGCCCTAACTGCTTTAACAGTTCTTATTGGAATCACGCCGCTCTCTACACCCCAAGTTCTTTATCACAGAATCCTGGCGCTGTCATGTTCATCCTCAGCAGGACCAAATATTTACAGTGTGGGATTTCCCAGCCAAGCCACAATTACTGTCACTGGATACAAAACTCAAGTGGAGGAAGAATGTGAGAGGTGGACAGGGCAGTAGAAAGTGATTTCATACTAGAGCGCAGTCTTCCCTTGGTTGCTGTAATGAATTGAATAAATTGCATCAAATGGCCCATAACCACTGTATAGGACACTGATCTACTCAATATTTAGGTACATTACTTAAGAATGAAACATGACTGTACCGGCCATAATTGAAAATTAAAAACTGATGAGCAGCATGCTTCAAAGTATTTTATAACTCTTATACTACTGTAATTTGCTCCTACTATTTCTCTTTTTAATCACAAAACTTTATATCATACTGTTTTTATCAGCTTATGGCTACCAGTTATTTTGAAGAATATCCCTGAAACAACTGAGGTCCTGTTATCACTTATGTTTTAACTGCTTTAAGCTGTTGTTTCCTGGCCAGTCTTTCTAATATTCTGTATTATTCTTTCTCTATATAAACATAAAAATTATGCAGCTTGTTGTTTTACTTGAAAAAAGCCATCTAGCCAAAAATCATGTCAAAAATGTCAGAAAAACCCTTTATGTGTTACATGTTTACACTGGAGACACAGTCTAACAGAAAACACTTTTTAAAATCACTGCCTAATTCACAAAATAAAAACTTTTGATAACTTTATTTTGATTACAAAATGAATCTCTAATGTGTTGGTGGCATTTCAGTACTGTTTCAGGCGTTCTGCATAAACAGTATAACACCTTGTATCTATTAGTAACTTTTGCTTCCAGGTTAATTTTTTTGAGTTCTACACTACATGTTAATAATAATAATAATGTATGCGGATGCTGTTTCAGCTATGTTTCAGGATGGGCCTGGGTCTTATGATAAAAGCAAAAGAAGCCTTAAACTTGATCTGAACATAAAAGCATTCCCTTCTTAAGCCACACCGAATGCCATGCTGCTTGTAAACATTCCAGAAGGTTCCAATAGGATGTCTCAACATCTGGAGTGAGATAAATGTCTAGCCGAAGATGCTGCATAACACTGGAGGCAGAAACATGTTTATAAACACGAGTTGCTTGCTCTGCAAAATGCCTAAATACGGACATGGTCCTTGAATTGTGGTCCACCGTTCTGGTGTATCATTTCCCAGTAATCATTAAGTGCAGTCCGAAAATCTGTGGCTTTAGGACACACAAATGAAATTAGGCAGGACACAGAGAATGTACATTTCCACTCTGCGAAATCTAGAATGGCTGGGGTGAAAACGGAAAAGAAGCAGTCACACTGGATTTTCTTCACTGGGGTGGAGCAAAGGCCAGGTGAAAGTAGGTGGTTCTGCTGCAATGTGATTATGGAAGGAATGCTTTTTGACAAAAATAAGAACAAAGTTTAGTGTGGAAGCATTAACTCCTAAATGGAAGTCAACTCCTTGTTCTATCTTTATTTCAAAAGTAAACTGAAGAACAATGTGTTATGAGGCAACACTGTCAGCGGAACAGCTTTCTGAAAATCGCATTGCATCTCTTTTTATTACTAGTTTACGATTATCTGGAATAAGTTGGAGCAACCTCTGAACATGTTAACTTATTCATAGTAAATTAAGTCTGAAAACATAGTGTGGAAGCAAATTTCAGCCCAAGTAGATGACGTGTAGCTTCTTTTCTTGTTTTTCATATTAAAGGAGATGCCTCTTAAAATTTGGACTACACTGAAAAATAGAAAGTCTCACAATTATGTCAATTTTCAAAAACATCTCCACAAAGGCATGTGTTTATGACTGCAACAACCCAGCCATCTAACATGAGTTTAGTAATCATGAGTTTATCATGTGTTTATATTCTTCAAACAGAGAAATCATTTTAGCTAGTCCTAGAGCTATGGATTTATCCAACTAATGTGTCTATATTGATTGATTTAAAGTGAATACTGCCATAAACTCCCTCTTTAAATGTAGTTGATGTTTTTTTTACTATTGCTTTTAATAGTGTGATCATTCGTGTTGGCATGACATCATGTCATGAACTTAACTTCACTTCAGTTCAATTCCATTCAATTTTATTTGTATAGTGCTTTTAACAATGGACATTGTCCACTGTTATGGGGATCTTCCCAACTTCAACAGAAGAGAGGAGTTTCCTTTTTTCTAATCGGAGGTCAGAAACAAAGTTACTAGCTATAATCAGTATAAGCAGTATAAGTGCCTGTAAAATGGGTGTGGCCTTTTTGCATTGAGCATGTCAATGGCATTTAATGATGTTTGGCCTCCAGTTTTTTTAGGTCCTGTTCAATGAGATTTGACCCCAAGCTCCTGTGAAGGTGGCGGTATGGCCACTGAGCTTGTCAGTCAAAATAAAAGACTCATGGTCTCCTACTGCTTAAACAAAAGATGCACTAAGTGCACTTTTCATGCTAACTTGCATTTTTGGTTAAACTGTAATTTTTTGCACAATACTTTTACTTCATGCCAAATTAGCTTCTACATGCATTAACCCAAAATGCTCATCGTATACTCCGAAAACACAGAATACGTCTTCCATTCCTCTGATCCAGGAACCAATGGTGGTGCAATTAACAAAACGAGAAACATCCCTCTCTCTCTCGTCAGCCACTGAGAGACAACACTTTACCCAATTCAGCACAATCACTTAAGCACCCATGACAAAGAGGCTTGTGTGCACATCTTCCGTTACATGGATCAAAATAAACAAGGTGGGTGAGAAGGACTTCGGAATGTTAAACCTTTGGCATCTGTGCTAGGACTTGTCTGAGCTTTTGAGGTATTTAGCAACATGTGTAACAGACAGCAGATTGTTATGTGCACATACACTATGCGTGCATGGTGCAAGGTCCCCTTTTCAAACCCAGTGCTTTTGTTCATCTGCCCATCTTTTTCTTTTGTAATCATTGCTCACCTGAGGACATGTTTTAATTGAACGTTGTCAAAAGACCTGTACAAACGAACACTATCAGTTCATAGATCACGATCACAAGCCAGACGTGTGCATTCATGCATTACGACAGGCTTACGACACCCTTCATAAGGGAGCCTAATGTTTTTAGTGGTTTCATTTAGTGTTTTGCTTGTTTTAGAGCTACTTATTAAAAGAAAAAGACCTAAAAGTACAGGAAGAGCACATACTGATTACTTACTGATCTGACACAGAACTCTGACATATACATACAGTATATGCACACACAAATCCTAAATCCTCCCAAAGAAGCGTGCACAGACACACACACACACACACACACACACACACACACACACACAAACACACAAAGTAATAGAGATTTTCAAATATTTTGCTGTGTTCAAAACATCTTCTATTTGTAAAACAATGCAACACTTCCCTGGTGCAACAACTCAATTACCCAATCCACCCATCATTACTTGCTGTGTGATGTGGTGAAGTCATTCCAAACCTTCCTCTTAGTTTTGCATTCGCTGTTGTTTTCGCAGGTGCCTTACAGTGCACTTTCCCAGAAGCTCAGAGGAACACTGTCCAGATGTCGACCATTATAGTGCTTTCACATGACCACAACGTGCATGTTCTCATCATGCATAGGGATCCAAATCAAAACTGGAAAGACAATATTACACAAAACACCAGAACAGAACCAACACAGAGCAAAATGTTTATCATGATGTTTAGAAATCCAGTGATTTACATCAGAAGGGTCAGTGGTGAACCATTAACAGATAAAGAGTTCATGAACTATGATTGACATGAAGTTTCCATATCCAAGCAAATACACTGAGAAAGTCAACAAACACAGCCAGGGATTAGAGAAAGGTCACGCAGCACTTACCTGAGCAGCGTTTATTCCCAATCAGCCTGGAGCTTCTCCATTCCCTTAGAAGTGAACACTTGGGTCTGAGTTTGCACCAGTAAGGAGCAGATCATCAGCGCATTTCCTCCTGACTGCAGTGTCTGGGATTTCCTGCACGTTAACTCAAAGTGCACTTTTTCTCATATTCAAATTGCAATGGCTTTTGTTTATGGAGAAGCGCACCAGCTCAGCAGATCGAGCTCCTGGAGCTTAGTGTGGATCCACCAAGAAAGAGAGTCTGCAGTGCAAGTTAATATTGTAAAGACAAGCACGCGTATAACATACAACTGACAGCCGGACTACTGGGAGCACAATGGACCGAAAGTCCCAGCGGTTTGGGGAAAGTTGAAATCCCGCCCTCTGTTCTCATCTCCGCGCTGCTTTCACTCTGTTCCGCGTTCAGGCTCAACACAAAGCCCGCACACAGGCTCAATCCTAAACCGCTCACTCCGGACACATAGGACACTGGCCACAATATACAGCATTCCATACCTCAATCTAGTGCACTTACAAAGGGAGCAGAGAGTCATTTGGGATTCAACTCACGTGCACTCACCATTCACTGCGTTCTTCTTCAGTGTTTGAGAAGTTAACGTATAGATTTGGTGTAATTGTTATAGACTTGCTTATGTAATTTTATTACAACTAGCCAGTTAGGTTGAGAAATGTTTGTATGCAAATTGGCACGTGTTAATTGTAACGTAGAATTATGCATGCATTATACATGTAATGAACGGCTGAGTAACAGGCTACAAAGTAAGATATACCCAGGAAAAGCACTCCTTATTCAAATAAAGATCTGCAAAATCTGTGGAAACTCTTCTGCTCTCATATGTTTATAACTTGGGAATTGAAAAGAGGAACGTTAATGGAGTCAATGTAGCAAACTGGTATTATTCTGCCCTCTGCTGTTAGTCTTTGGGTATTACACATTTATAAGCTGTGGCACATCATTATAATGTAATGACGTCGTTATTATAAATAAAAAAATTATAAATAATAATAGTAGTTATAATGGTATTAGTTGTTATAATGCAAAATATATTGGTTTGGTTTTTTTATGGAAAATGTAATGGTGTAACATTCAGATTCCAAAACATTTTGCAATGCTTCCTCTGGTTTGCTGATAATGATTTACACACTTTTACTGTTCTGGTGTAAACAGTGTTGAAACAAACAATGTGTATTGTCTATTGTAAGAAAGTTGATTCCCAGTTGATACAGAAGGATGAAATGGCTAGTGTAATGGCTTTATAAAGCTGTAAAAATTCTACATGGACTGGACAACGAAAAAAAATACATTAGAAATGCATTAGACATGTATGCCATTCAACAAAATGGCAAATTAACTGTTGTTTTTTAGTTTTTTCATTGTGGTGCCCTCTGTAGATATCACTGGTCTTATAACATTTCAGACCTGTTTTTTGAAAATGAAAAGACATTGAGGTCAACTAAGAATGCACTAAAAACAGCAGACTTTTCTGCCCATCTCTCTCTCTCTCTCTCTCTCTCTCTCTCTCTCTCTCTCTCTCTCTCTCTCTCTCACCTTCAAATTTTTTTTATCTTGAGATCCCTGTGCAACAGATGGCGCATAAGCGATTCATGCAAGCAGAGCAATACGATAGAACTTCAAATGTACCGGCTCTAAGGCCAAGGCTGCTCTGGATAACTGGAATGAATATCAAGTCCAGTTAAGCATCCTGTTCTAACATTGTATTCACATTTTTATGGCTGATCATGAATATTTGAAACTTGGGTATTTTCATTTATTTTTTGTATATTTGCGCCATATTTTATCCAGTATTAGTGGCCAAATTCAAGACTGTGTAAAAAAAAAACAGCTAATAGTTTCACTATTTGTTTATAAATTTATTTTATTGTTCAAAAAGAAATAGAAACTCATTCACAATTAAATACTGCTATAAAACATTTAAAGGGTGCGTATGTAACTAGAACATCTTTATTTTCTTCTAATTATCGATTTGATCATTAGGGTGAAAATTATCCTACATTATTTCTGTCCATGTGTGTCTCTATTCACAAAAATGATTGTTATGAATTTATACAATGGTAAGCATATTTTCATTAGCTTCTTGTTAACTTGATATTTCAAATCAAACTATTGTAATAGATATCATTTGTATTTTATGGTTCATATGTTAACAACCGTTAACAAAATATGTAATCTTATAATTTTCAACCACTCTCATTGACGCTGCTACTCTGGTGTGTTCTTGAGCTGCTTATATGTATCTTGATATCATTTGAGCTGATCAGTTTATTAAACATTACAGAAACAAGAACAGCCAGCAGCAGCATCTCCTCTCCTCTGAAAACTCCTGCGGATATTACTTGAGCACCGTGCCGACCTGAAACAGAAACAAAGACATTTACATCTATGTGATCCACAACCTCTATTTCATTCTCTGCTTTCACACAGTTTATCCTGCAGCTGCATAATGTATTGCTACATGCAGGAAATATCTATCACACAACTATTTGTAATATTGTGGTCACCTTGTCTGGGGTTATGGTAGGGCAGGTCCAGTTGTAAAGGTAGTAATGCATGGTGTTGTCTCCTTGTGTAAACTTCAAAGGTTCCAGAAATGCTTTATTTCTCATAACATCCAGGGCCATAAACACATCATATCCTCTCTGAAAGGTAAAGATGATGGTGACTGGAGTTTCAGTTTCCTTACACTGTTCCACTCCAAAGAGTTTCATAACATATATAGACAGACTCACTGCTTTTGCTATGATGAGGACATCCTCGATGAGCTGCTGTAGTGGGGTAGCAGTAGTGACCGTATATAGAGAGTATGCTGCCTTCAGGCTGTGATGGGTATGATGATTCAAAACAGTGGAGGTCAAGGTATAAAAACTAACCAAATCAGTTACTTCACCACCTAAATCCTGCAAGAACATTATTTCATTATTATCAGCGAATGATGGGAGCATAGAAATAGATGTTTCTCATTTATGTGGTTACACAGTTTCATTGTTATACATGAGAACAAATGTTTTGACCACAAATTAATCAGAATGTAGAAGTGAAAATAACATGGAAGAGGTTTAATATATTTTCCTACTCGAAGGTTTCCATGACCTTTGTATGATGTATGTAAACTAACCTCAACTACATACGTATCAATGATTCCATCTCTGGGCAGGAGCCAGTGTTGAGTCTCTTCCTTGTTTAATATGGGGAGAAGATAAAAGTCTTTGAGATAGTCTCTCAGAAGGTCTTGCACTTTGGGTACGTCAGCCAAGGTCATTAGGCGTAGACCAGCAGTTTTGCTTATCTGTCAAAAAGAAATAAACAAAGTGCAACAAGGTATTTCTAAATGAAATAAAACTTAGATTAGAAATTAGAATTAGAAATATTACTCTATATAAACAGCATCTTTTATTGCATTGGCCAGCCAGAAGAGATCGCTATAAAGACTTACCTCTGGCAATCGGTACAGCTTGAGTGCACGCTGTAGGGTCATGTTGCGTGGGAGAGATGAGAAATTTATCTCAATCAACTTGCGTGGGTTCAAGGATCGATACCAGTACCTGTTAACACAACACAAAAAGAAATCATATTGAATTAAACTCATATATTACTACCAGCAAATATCCGAAGGGTTTTTTGTGTCTGCTTTAAACAGAAATAAAGCACATTGCTCACAAGTGGTACAATAGAAAGAATAATATAATTATTATTTGTATCTAATTAACATAATAACAAGGTTTATACCTGCAAGTTGTCACAGGAGTTGGAAGTACAACAGCAGCACTGTAGATGGCCTGGTAGAAACCCTGCTGCTGGACCCGCCTTGTTATCTCACGGATAAGAACTGGAGCCATACGCTTGGAGCGAAGCTTTTTATGCACACACAAGAAGTTTACCTCCACCATTTTCTTTTCTCTGTGGAATTTAAGTTTTTTAATTCTTTGGAATATGTTAAGATCTAAGCAAAAACTGAGAGCAAGAATGTGCTTACGTGTCATATATTTTAAAGGTGGCAGGGACAGCACTAACGAAGCCCACTAGTTTCCTGTTAGAGTTCACCCGCACTCCACAATGCCACTCAGGATGCCAACCAGGGGGACACAGGGCCCTTAAACAATCACAATCAGAATTTAAATTTATGTAAATATATTTTGCGAAGTATTTTCTATATACAACACATTTCTTTTGGTGTATAACCTGTCATTAGACTATTATAGACTAGTAGACAATGTCAACAACATTAAATAAGGGGGTAGATAAATTATGCTATAAAAATGAGAGTTAAATATACTAAAAAAAATTATAATTCATTTAACAGTTACAATTTATTTTGAGGACTGTTTTCTAAAGTACAAAAATGGTTAGATTAGAGAAAGTAAAAATGTGTAAAATTAAATCTAAAAACACAGACATTGATTTTACAGAGATGTAAAATATAACAATAAAAGCAAAACCAAACATTATTATTATTATTATTATTATTATTATTATTATTATTATTATTATTATTATTATTATTATTATTAAAGAAGCCGCTTGTCATTTTTGGCGCCCTCTGCTGCAAATCCTAATAAAACTAATCTACCTTTCTACATTTTCCTAAACCAATTTCACCACTGAAACTACACTAAAACTATGTATATAGACACATTCACAATTAAATTAGTAATCTTATGTCATTTGCAGCTTTCAATTAGTCATGTTACACATGTGTGACATACAAATTTCATTCATATATCAGCTTTTTTTAACACCTGAGCATGCCACTAACCAACTCTCTGGGAATTGTTTTTTGTCTAACTAAAATATATAATCAAGCTATTATAAATATAATCTTTTTTAGAATACTTTCAGAAGTAACACTCACCATAACAGGAACTCAGGAGAGTAGTAGAAACGAACTGTGTTGTCGTCTCCTTCTGTGTAGTTTTCATTAAGCAATGTGCACAGCTCCCCCAGCTACACACAGACAATGCAAAATACTCGTCATTTAAAAATTGCAGAATAAAATGAGAATTGAATGTTAACATTATCTAACCATACTAACTTATATCATTTAACCATTCCAGTATCTCAGACCTGTTCGGAGTTTTTTAGATCCAATTTGTCCCAGCAGAAGCCTTCAGGAAGAGAATAGCAGGTTTGTCGAATATTCGGCTTCTCTGTCTGTATGGGTCCATGTGACGTCACCTCTTCTCCTTTAAAAGAAGAAATGTCAGAAAAGGGCACTATCAAATCTAAACATGCATTGCAACATTCCAGGACTCAGAGGGAAAGGCCTTGATCACATGGGAAGATTTTGTTCAAACAGTTTTTTAATATCAGCTTTCTATCATCATTCTTTCATCATAACACACTTTCATTTTACCATGTGAGAAGAGAAATACATTCAAAGTAAAAAAAAAAAAAAAAGTGTGTGTGTGTGTGTGTGTGTGTGTGTGTGTGTGTGTGTGTGTGTTGGGGGGTGTTGCATAAGAAAGTAACAAACAAAAAGCTTAAGAAATGCAAAGTAATACCTTAAACTGTGTCTGAATGTGTGCTGAGAACTTGAAGAGAAAAGCTAGGATCAGAACTATATGCGCCATTGCTATTTAAGGTTTATTTTATCCCTATCATTAGTTTTGTACCTATCTTCATAACTGGCTGGCTGTTCCAGAAGCAGAAGTTGTGCTTGTGGGCATCTTTTAGGCTCTTGGGTGGGCCCTGGCCTAAAGAGAAGAGGTGCAGTGCTCTCTGGATCTCCTGCTGCTTCTCTTCAGGTAAGGCGTCCAACTAACAGGTTAGAAAATATCACTGTTTTTTTCTATGTAGTATCTGTAGTTGAAAAGGTGGCATGAATGCATTATAAATTTTACTAGAATGCATAATCAAGTACACACCACTTCAAAGGGATCTGGTTGTCCTTCCTTTGCCCATGTTTGACCCTTGTCCTTCTTTGATTTCTTTTTCTTTTTCCCAGCGACATCACCCTCAGAAGTTTTCTCACTGAAGAAAAAACAAAATACACCATTATCGAGTTTTACACCATCAAACACAATGTCCTCTTGACGCAAACATACTGTACAGTGTAAAGATTAAAAATAAAAAAGCATTTACAGGCTTTTGTCCTCGGACATATGCATATTTTCAGGCATCGAATCGCCCCCAATGTTGACTCCTTTTTTTGTCTCTGTGTCTATCCTTTGGGTTTATGAGTGTGTATATATATGAGGCAAGGCCTTATCTCACACAACAGCAGGCTTTGGGGAGGGCCTGCCTAACTACTATTTTCTCTTTCCCCACCCTCCTGATACTGATATGCCTTATTATCTGAAAAATATAATTCAGGAGCTGTCTGAACTTTCATTCTGTATACTAGAACCCAGCAGGGTTTAATGTATACCCATTAATAATCTCAATTGATTAGTACATGGGCTCTGTTGTGGATAATGAAGTTAATTTAGTCACTATTAATTAATACATTAAATCTCACCAGTCACTGTGATTTTGCGGTTTGTAAAGCTGTAAGTATATGTATGTATGCGTATGTATGCGGACCACTGATCACAGAACCTTTTTACTCCAGTCAATCTCTCAAGGTAGAGAATGTCTGCATTACAGCTCCATAAAAGAAAACCAATACTATGTGTAGTACATGTTGTATAGCCTTAGATATAGATATTTTCTACTGCTAAATTCATATAGGTTACTAACTAATACAATTCTATATAAAAAGGAGACAAAAACCTTTAGCTGGATATTAATAGGCCTAAATGTCCAGATTGCACTAATTCATAATTCTAAAGTAAAAAGCCTTTTTGTTAAATTTATTAAAATAAAATTATTAGAAAACATTTTTTTTTAGCTTTTTGAACTTCAAATTCACAGGGTTTTTTACAAGTCCAGTATCTTCAATAATTAAAAAAAAAATTGCAATAACCTTTGAAAACATGCCTATAGATTAAGGACTATCGTTTTATTCAGTGGAATCAACATTCATGAATACACATGAATACCTGCACGAGTACATTAGTTTTTCCGTTAGATTCAGAAACGTACAAACATCCACCATCAGAGGGCTCCATTGTCCACACCATGGATCAAATATATCTTTTTAGCAATAAATAATAACAAAAAACTCTCAAATACTTTATAACAAAAAAGTGTTTATTTGTATATCTAGAGATCCAAATACTTTGGCATTAAAGTACATGACAATATCATAGCTTTAACACATATCTCACAAAGGTAACTGTATGGCTTCTGAACAGCGCAAAAGGGACTTTTCCAGTTTTTCACAATTACTGTTACATTTTCCCAAAATAACACTGAGGGTTTCAAATTCTATTTGCTTTAACAAGCAAATGATAACTAAAGAATGAAGTGCTTAATTCCAACACATCTGCCAGACAAGGCATTAAAGCACTGAAATTGTTATATAAAATTTGAGAGAGAGAGAGAGAGAGAGAGAGAGAGAGAGAGAGAGAGAGAGATTAATTGTGTGACAAATATTAACTATGCTATCCACAACACATGCTGGTGTATATGCATGAGTTAACAGAGCCTGACCACTAAAATAAAACATGAAATTATTATGAGGTTGTGGTTATAGAGCTAAAACAACACACATGCATGTAGACTATTATTTTGTCTAACTTACTTTAGCAATGATTGTCAGGTTTGTAAAAGCCATTTAGATTTTTTAAAATACAAGTTCACTCATTTAAAATATACACAAAGCATATACATGGTTCTGTTATAAACAAAAGAAGTGTATACTTTCTATTAACAATGATTCAACTTATATAAATATGAGAAACAGAGAGGAATATTAGTGAATGATGAAGATCATCTCCATCATATCAAAATTCCATTATTTTTCCTGCCTCAACAGCAGTTTTGTTTTACCTTAAAATATACAAAATACAATAAATTCATATCAGCACTGAAAAGTGTGTGGTGGATGGTTAATTTTGGAGTCTTTGTATTTTTTCTTTCATTCAGTTTCACTGTTTTCATTGTCAAATTGCTAGCATGCATACTGTACCTCTCTCCCTACAATCAAGAAGAAAAACAGGCTGCATTTTCAATCCATGAGCACAATTCACAAGTTGCATAGACAAGAAGCCCAAAGGCTCTTGATCGATACTGCCACATTTGACACGTTACATGGCAAAAAAGATATTGTATTGCTTTGTCATTCTAAAAACATACGTATATTAACATCAATATCTTGACCTGTTTTAATTTCCTTCGTCGATGCATACTGTGTAAGCTCTGGGACAACGTTAGGACCTCAAAAACATCTGGCTTTATTAAGACAAACCTAATTTATATTCTGCAGTGAATGTACTCTTTAGCTTCTAATATTTGGTCTCTATAAATAATTCGGATTGCTTTCAGTGAGTCTCTATTTAAAGATTAAACAATAATACACATACAGAATATAAATTAGGTCATTACTAATGTACATCAATATAAACTGTTGTAGCTCAGTTGGTAGTCCAGGCACCACATTATATTCCCTGTGTTTAGCTAGGCTTTGGTTGAGACAACGTGCTTGGGGCTGCTGTAATTGGGTGTGACCTTGACGTGTATGAAAAGGCTGGCAGGAGAGAGGCTCGAACTGTCTGATCTGAGAAGCCGCACATGTCTGTAACCTGTAAAACAGATATAGAAACAAGAATTTCACATCAGAGAAATTAGTATTTACAGGCTTACTTTCAACCTAAGCTTTATTTGGAATAATAAATACTGTCAAAAATACTGAACATCTGTAAAACCCTAATATGTTGGGTTAAGTCTAATACTTGCAGACACATAAAGCCATACCAGAAAAGTGCACTTTCTGATGCCCATGCTGCATAACACTCCTTAAGAGTGTTATCCTTAAAAGGGTATATCTTAAGTGAGATATACCCTTTTCCACGTAGACTATAGGAACAAATGTTTGTGGACACCTAATCATAAGATTCATATGTGCTTTTTGAACGTCCCATAACACATTTAGACCCCATTTGCTGTTATAATAAACTCCACTCTTATGGAAAGTTTCCCCACTAGATTTTGGAGAGTGGTTGTGGAGATTTGTGCTCATTCAGCTTACAAGGGTCTTAGTAAAGTTAGAAACTGATGTAGGGTGAGGAGGTCCTTTATTGACAAAGGAGGGAAGACACAATTCCTCCATACCAGGGACTACATGCAGCGAGCACTGGCTATAAATGTCTATGGCACCGTCGTGATTCAAACTTGCAATGTCTGGATGATAGGGTGAATGTTGAAATTTTTATGATGGCACTATGACAGAATGGGTAGATCAGAAACAGTTCTTGGGTTACTGACTGTAATGAGATTCTCTGGGTTTCCAAGTTTTTCCACTACACATGCTGATAGACACAGTATATTGGCTATAGTAAAATTGTAATGTATTATAGTACATTCTACAGCCTGCTTGTGTTGAAATATACCTGTGCGCATGCTGGTGAATGGTAGAGTGAACTGGCCGAGGAATTCATTTCGTGCTGTGTAGTCATGATCCTCCACTACAAAACGAACAAGGACCAGCTGTGGCACATGCAACAGAAACTTAAAAGTGCAGTCCCACCTGGGGTTAAAACCTGGGTAAAAGCAGACAGGAGAGAATAGAAAGAATTAATACACACAATCACACATACACACATACTCTTTCACTCACATACTCACTAAGGTATCTAATCACACCCAGGAGTTAAAAATAACAGCTATTGTGCATGCTCATTAAGAAGTGATGACATGCCGTTATTGTCAATGCGGTGTGTCTTTTTCTTGTTGTTATCTATGGGAGCCCCGTGAGTCTCCACCCAGACCAGAGGGTCTACAATAGAGTTGAGTTTCTCTGTGTCTGGTTTAGGCAGCTGCTGTGCTGAGATGACCTGCAACACAATACACAAATTACACAAACCGAGTGGAGGAAAATTTCTCCAGCTAATTCATTTAATGCCATATTCATAGGTTGTTATCTTGCTCTAGCCTTTCTCTCGAATGTTCAACCACAAATTTAATTATGTGACCCAGGAGTAAAATGTCCAAAATATCACTTCTGTGTGAAGACATATTTCTGCCAAATGGATCTGGGTGGGTCATAACAACCTCCTGGGAGATTCACATCTAGCCTTAACATAGTAGAGTTATTAGCAGAGATGATCTAATAAATTATATCTGAGGTGGTAAGAGCATTGAAACAAACAACCTTTATGATGAGGAGTGTAGGGTTGTGTCCTGGCCCTCCCCCAGTGTTTTCAGGATTGAACTCGGAGTCAGGCTGGCACAGGAAGCTGGGCTTTAGTACATATCCGCAGTGTCCATTGGGTAAGAAACGCCCCTGATTTAAATCCATCTGCTCCCCAGGTGTCTGGAAGTTTAGTGCCACTGTAAAAAAAGATGACAAGTAACACATTGGTATGCTTGGATAGATATTGTGTAGAAAATTATTTATGGAACAGAAGGGAGAAACTAAAAAATATATTTTTATATTTTTTTTAAATTATTAAATATTAAATAGAATATTTTTTACATTTCTAGATTAAACTTTTGTTTTTAAGAATGTGGGAGAGGCATTCTTATAAAGCATGCTTTTATTTTTGACAGATTAACATGAATTAAAATTCACCAATCTGGCAGCCGGCATTCCACATGTCCTGTGGGTTGTAGTTGGAGGACTGCAGGCGCTGACCAGACGGGTAGATCCTGCTCAGCTGCCGGCTATTATGCCGAACAAAGTTCTTCCCTGTAAATTGAAATTGATACATGCAAACTGTAACACAAGTTTTCTATAGGAATTTTTTAAGAAATTATTAATAAACTTTACCAACTATTAAACAATTTATACACATATATATTTATTACATTTAATTAAGGAAACTTTAAACATCAATACACACAGACACACAAGTCACCTGAATTTTTGATATGTTTGAGAGCTTTGCTTTCAGAGAAGGAGGAAATCTCAATAGGAGGTCTCTTGGCTGCCTGATCAAAACCTTTAAAAGGAACACTGCAGGTGTACACTACCAGGTCTGAGAGCGCTGGACTCAGCTTGGACACTTCTGGAGAAGAATCACATGTACACTGGAGAGCAACGGCCATTCAGGCACACATCAGACACACACACACACACACACACACACACACACACACACACACAGACAAGCGTACAAACGTAAATAACTGGAAGACTTGAAAACAAAAATACAGACACAAAAGGCCTCACATGAGCAGGACAATGAGCAGTGAGTACATACATATATTTTCATAAAAACATACAAGCAGGCATCAATAGTTTACAGAAAACAAATAATCAGTAAATAACCAGGCAAAAACCTCACCTTCTTGCTCTCTTTCTTTGCTTTGACTTTGCCCTCTGCTTTACTCTCGTCTTCTTCGCAGCTGGACTCAGATGAACTGGAGCTCTCCTGCTCCACTCGCCCCTTCTTTCCCTTCACCAAGATTTTCCCTTTCAGCTCCTAATAATGATCAAGGAATTAGAGATTCACCAAGTTTACATTTTTATTCAAATTAAATTATTTACTACTATCAGATGCAAATCCCAATATTTGAAAATGCACAGTCATAGCACATATCCAGCAAGCCATCCAAAAAGGCATAATCGGCCATTTTGTTAACATAATAAAATAATATCAAATCACTCCAGAGACTAAGAATGCGAAATGAATGAACCTCATTTCAGATATAAACTACTAACCAGGAAAAAGGGTAAAGGTTTGTGCATGAAAACTGCCTGGCTGCTGGACTAACTGGCTGAGAACATGGATACATTTATTTATACAATATGATATAGTGTAAAACTCTACATATTTTTACACACATATGCATGCACACACACATGCACACATACACACAAACACACACACAAGAAGTTAAATGTACGTAACTGTGGATTTCTGACACTGTAACCATAGTATTTTATGACCACAGACAAGATGAGCACAAGTAAGAGAGTCAGAGCAAAACTAAACATGGAATCAAAATCTCACCAAAAATAAAATAAAAAAGGCATAATTACATAGTAGTTAAAAAAGAAAAATGTGTAAATATAAGGAAGACAACAGAGATTCAGCATACAGCTGGACATGAATGTCAGTATGGAAATATATTTTCACAGTACCTCTGGAGAGGGAAGGCTGTCATACTGGTGACTGTTAAGAGGTTTAGTGAGTAGTTTATCCCCTAGGATAGTGTGTAGCTGCTGGGCCATGACTGCCTGCTGTTCCACTGAGCAGTGATTCTCCAGAGACAGTATCAGAGGGTATGGAGAAGCCTGTGCAGTGTCACAGAGCAGTATAATACAGAAATTGCTTAAACATAGGCAGAACACAATTATAATTATGCTTTATCTATGTTTACCATAAGTAATTACACTGTACTGTATCAAACATACATTTTAAGTAATACACATACATATCAAATCATAAATATAATAAATAATAAACAAAGCAATACAAAAGCATGCACTATCTTGTATCATTCCTTATGTAATATAATAACCCTTTTCATTAGCCCCGATCATTTTAAGGTGGTGAGCATTAAGGTAACTATATTTTATTAAAATACCCTGTTCCCACCTTAAATGCATACTCAGCGATGGCCTCCACCACCTCCCTGAAGGGCACTTTGGAAGTAAGGGTGTGGCCATGATAAATTACTGGTTCTCTATCTCCATCCCAACAATCGAGCTCAACACAGCGGCAGCCGTTGCTAAGAGCTCTGTACAACCCACACACACACACACACACACACACACACACACACACACACACACACACACACACACACAGAAGAAAAAAGAAAAAATGGCTTTAACTTTAAATGTCAACAAGTGCTGTGTTTATGTATAAATGTGGGTGTTTTACCGTATATACGGCTCGGCACTGCTCTCGCTCATGACCTGATCTTTGGTAAGGTAGGTGTTGTGGGAAGCAGAGATGAAATAGTGACTAAGCGGATGGCTCATATCCTGATACACTCTGCCATGCTCGGGATTGAACACAACATTTTCCTTTGACAGCATGTACATGGTGAACCCATTGGCTGTCATGAGCTGGTTTTTTCGAGCTGTAAGACAGAGAACAGATGCAGATGTTGGTTAGGCTTAATCAAATAACATATTAGAATGTTTTACAATATGTAACTTTTTTCCTAATTCCGATCATTCTTAAATCAGATACAAAATCTTATACATTTTGTATATTTGTGATATAAAACGTATGATGCTGTATACTCAATTAATAATATATTGATAAATGCCAGTTTGAAACTTTATAAGTCCTGTGTGGCTCACATGGGGTCCTACCAAAAAGCTTGTGAAAGCGTGATAAAAAGTTCTATATAATCTATATAATGAACTTTACATAAATCAACCACTTAATGATATTCCTTTATAAACAGACATTTAAACTGAGGTACATTTACTCCCTTGTTTAACCAACATTTAATTCAATGTATTACATAAAAAAATATATATATAATAATAATAATAATAATAATAATAATAATAATAATAATTCATTTTCTATGCATTTTAATTCAACTGGGCTATACAGTTGCTGTTTTTCTCCATCCGATAGATTTTAGATCATATTTCACCTTTTTTTCACCTTTTATATTATAGTAAGTCGCATCATTGTCTTCGTGCTTAAGGTCACTTGTCGAAATTAGGCTACCAATGGACAAAGAACGAGTGATCAAACCCCATTAAATAAAGAGAGCCAACGATAAAGTGTCTCTGAACTCTGAATGGAAGTAAGCAGACACTTGCATTAGTAAATGGATAAACAGCAGCATGAAAGTGGTTGCACTATTTTTTGTGAGTGTATAATAAAAGACATTGTTTTACCCCACTCATTAAGTTCATAAGTAAGGATGAGACTCTGCGCATGGACGAGAGTGTTGTCTTCTCCCTGGTCTTTTAGAAATTCACGCAGGTCCACAGTGGACAGCACACGGCCATTTGAGGAGTATTCCCGAAACACTGCATCTAACTCGGGTCGACGCAACAGCTCACGACAAAACAGCTCGATCTCACTGTGGTCCAGACGATCATCCGCTGACCGGTCACATTTCTGTTACATGTACACAAACATGTGATCAAACTATGTTCAAAGGCTACAAGGTGCCCTAGAGTTATAAAATAATATTCACTGGGCCTTTAAATTCCCTTAAACTTAAAAAACATGTTTTTTTAAATCGATTATTCTAATCAAATGTGTCACTATTAGAGATTGGATTTGGAACACATGTAATAATTCACATTCACATTTGTATCTTGCTCCATAGACAAATCCTGAAATTCCATTTATGCCCCATTTGTGATGAAACTACATGATATGGACAAGGCTTGTGGACACCTGAGCAGATTTGCATATGCTTTTTTGAACATTAGATTCCACATTTAGTCCCCATTAGCTGTTATAATAGCCTCCACTTTTCTGAGATGTTCCACAAGGGCATTAGTAAAGTCAGGTACTGATGTAGGGTGAGGAGGCCTAGGGTTCTGTCAGCGTTCCAAATCATCCCAAAGATATTTAATATGGTTGAGGTCAGAGCTCTATAGCAGACCACTCAAAATCTTACACTTAAAACATATAAAGCATATCTTCATAGAGCTGGATTTGTACATAGGAACACTGTCATGCTGGAACAAGTTTGGGTCTCCTAGAGAAGGGAAAATGTAATATTACCAAATCCAAAACCAACTTTGTGGTAACAGTTTAGGAAATAATGCTGAAAAAGTTAGGTGTCCCAATACTTTTGGCTATATAGTGTAGCTTAAAGCTGCTTGGAATGGCAGCAGGATATGGTGGTATTTCCAAAGTGTATAGTCATAAATTCTGGCATAGAGATTATTTTATTTTTTTCTAAATAAACGACAGCTGAAATTATTCAGGAAAATTAATACTATTACATTTCCATAACACTAACACTCAAGTAAGAATATTATAGCATATGGGCATTGGTTCACAAAATGAACAAAATAATGATGGTCACTATACCACTAGAACACTAGAACAATAGAAGTAGGAGTCATGTAACCTTGTACAATCTGAGGGCGTATTGCTCATCGAGGTCTATGTTGATCATCTGGAGAAGCCTCTGCACTTCTTCATAAGTCATCTTCCCATCCTGGTTTAAATCTGCCTGCCTCAGGTAGCCATGTATCCAGGTGAGAACAGTTAGGGTTTGATACACAACATAACCATGTTATAAGTTTATGCAGTAGCAGTATAAGACAATATCAAAGCTGAATTGATTGTATCTAAGTTGCAGATAGTGTGATCATATAACCAAAAAATATAAACATAATTATGTTCTATTTGTATTCAAGTAGGCCACCATCATGTTCTCTATTAAATTAACTCTATAAAGCTCTGTCCGTCCTATCTGGTTTCTTGTTTTGTAGAAGGTTGCAGAACTTTCAACTCTTGAAAGCTGCATAGATCACATTTGGCAGAAATGATCAGAAATTGTACAGATTGCTGTGTTACCTGTTCTTAGGCATGACACCATTAACAAAGGCTTATGTCACATAGTATCACATGGTATCGAATGTTGCTATGTATGACTAAATGAGCAAGGTGTTATAGATCCCTGTCATTAATCATAACATTCTCCTCAGTAGCACAGAGCTTAACAGTTGAAAAATATGAAAAATTCCCCAGAATTACCATAAAACATCAAGAAGGCTTGTGTAGGAATATTTATACAGAAAATAACAGTGTGAGCAACAAAGCAGGACAAACTATATACTTTTATTGCAAATTAGCACAGCAATTTAGTGCTAAAAGTAAATAGTCCACATTAACGGTTTGATGGCAAAAAATAAGTGTCACTCATTCACAGCAATGCTCTAAAGAACTACAGTATATATGGATTTTTTTGTCACTGCAGCAGGATGGACAATCTGCAAGCTTTAATACAAAACAGCCAAACCACACTGACTTTAATGTGTGAACTCAATATTCAGATTTGATAGAGATTAAATACTTGGAGATCTAATGGTTTTAAACTTTCTGTCTATTTGGCCAGTTAAATGCTATAAAGGATATTGGTCAAGTTTCTCAGTATGACTCATGTTGTTGATTCGGTCCTGCAGGGTGCAGATCCCCCGAGCCCAGTGTTGTGCCTCCTCTGCACTTTGACACTGCAAATCTAAACTCTTCCTCCCTCCCTTAAAGACGATGGTCAGACACTGCTTCTCTGGGACAGAATTAGCCATTCTTCGCAGGGTCTCTGACTGACAGCCCTCACGCACACACTCTACTTCCATTATGGAAACTGAGGACAGAGAACACAGAAATGGTGTAAAAAAAACCTCAAATATATACCAAACAAACATTTGCAATCACACAAATACAAATAATAAAGTAAATAAGCCCCTGCTAAGAAAACCACAGAGTTACCAGTAGAACGTGATGTATCTAAGGAACAAACGTGGAAAAAATGTATAAACCGGACAAACTTCTATATTTGCATATGTTTACTGTTTAACCTGGTTTTGATATACAAACACACAAATATGGGCCCAGCTAAACAGCATGTAACCACTGTAACTATAATAAACTGCTCTGTCCAAAGTGTCTGACAGAGAATCTTTCTCCATACCAGCAGAACACTTTGAGGTTATGCAGTGGAAAGAGGTTACAGCTCTCCTTTGCATGAATTTTCAAGAGTTCATGGCTTAGACTTAAATATTTCACCCCACTGTTACTTTTGTGTAGTATCCTTTGCTGAGTTTAAGTTTAATATACTTAAGAAAAAGTATTTCACTATTTTGACCAATTCTGTGACATTAAACCTAATGATGGATGCTTATAAAATTACATTTTAATTATTATCTAACAAGTCTTAACATTGTCATAAAAGGGGATCAGCCCAATGATTAGTAATGGAAAAAATATATAAATAAATAAATAAATATATATATAGGGGGAGAAATTAGTTCACTCAAGATTACACAAGATGTTTCGGCAAGATTAAGAAAATGTTTACAAAAGGTGAATTATTAAACGGGGTGGTGTAAAACTCTAATAACTTCAGAATAGAAAAAAAAAAATCAGAATAGACACCCTTCATCCTTGTTCCAATTTTTTAATGATTTTTTTAAGAATCCATTTGAATTTTTAATGAAATTACTGAACTGATTAATTGTAACACAATAACTAACAAAAAAAATGGTCTTGATTGTATTCATATTTTATTGACGATTTTAAAATGCGATTTTCTTTACAATAATAAATTAGAAGAACTTAAGTAAAACAAAAAGTACTATGAATTGTACTGAAAAAAAGTACAATTACAGAAAATAAACACGTCAGAACACTGTAACAATAGAACATATAGTTTGTTACAGTTCTTTCTTTCCTGATGTGCGTACATACAGTCTGTCCTGCCCACATCACAAAATAACATCACTGACTACAAGCAATTGAAGACCAAGTTTCTATGTACAGGCTGCACTGCCTCCAGGGCAATGGTTATCCTTCATATAACCCATATGAAACAAACCACAAAAAGAAAGACCAAACTCTTCCCACCCCATCATAGCCTTTAATTAGTTGAGTGGAACTTACAGGCCTGGTAGAGATACCCCCCTGTTTGAGCTACAAATAGACTAGCCTGTAATAAACAGTCAGCACTGTGGCACAGTAGACCTGCCTATTTCACTGTTTGCACACCCATAATTCAAGATCTTATTTTTAAACCTCCACCTTACTGAAAAAGCTCCCACACTGCAAGCTCACACAGCTGAAGAATCTACCAGTACTTTTATCTTCTCCCCTCTATTAACCACAATCTGGTTCCAGTTAGAGTATCGAACTTCAAGAATATTACATTTATAAGACTCCATGAGAATGATCTGGAACCGACCCTTGTACATACAAATCCCATTGCTTTCTAACTCTAGGTAGGTAGACTTACAGGTTTTGGTCTTGCTGAAGGTACCATTGGATTCACAACGCACTGTGATGCCATCATCCTGCAGCTTTAGCATGCGTTTCCTCTGCCAGCGAGGGGAACGCAGCTTTAACATAGTGGAGCCTTGCAGCATGGTCTGTACATCTCCGTCATCCTGGAGACCTAAAATAGAGAAAGACTGAGGGGGATGTGGCTTTTGATCTGGCACTTTACCAACCACATTTTAAAGGGTTGTAAATAACAAAGGATTTTAAACAACCTTAATTAAATTGCTCCCAAGGCCTGTTACTTGGCATAAGCCCCATGTGCTTACTAAAAGGAATTGCAGGACAGACTAAGAGAACTGATTGCATTGAATAGTGGTCCTCTTCAATTCATTGTGCATCTAAGCAGCATAATAAAAACAGTATGTGCAATTTCAGAAATACAAAAAATAATCCTGACTTTGTCCAGATCTGTTTTCTACAGACACGTCGGTAAACCATTATAAATCTTTTAAATGATAGCATTAAGCAATGTTTTGTCTTTTATCTCGTGCTCCACTATAACGCCACAGCTTGAGATTATTCAGCTTAAACTTTTCAGAGAGAGGAAAGCCTGTATTCTCGTCTAGGTTAAAAATGTTTAGTGTATTTTTTCTATTATATGAAATACAATATCTCTTTCTTAAAAACCTACACTGTAAGAATGAATAGATTGATCTCTGAGGATCATACTGTCAGTTTACCCACATGAGATAAGTATTGTACTCCAACATACCTCGTTTTACATGAATAAAAAGCTTAACCGCTTTCCCAAAATACACCCTTCTCCACTACAACCAGATGTGCTTTCACAAAATATTCAGTCTGCTTGTAGAGGTTTTGGTGTTATTGTTTTCCCTGTACTATGTAAACAGCTTTGGGTTAATTCTCTGTATGTGTAATAAATAAATGCACTCTCTCTCTCTCTCTCTCTCTCTCTCTCTCTCTCTCTCTCTTTCTCTCGTTTTTTTATCTATGTATATATCACTTCTATAAAGACCAATGGCTAAAGCACCACTGTAACATTTCTGACACACCTTTAAAATAAACAACTTAATCTGTTATCTTCTAAACATGGCCTCTGGTCAAAGTATTTTTTACTTCTACCTGACATTAATCACTACCAACTCCCAACCAATGTGCTTAGAGTTCAGGTATCCTCAAACAACTCCATGCAATGAAATTGAAGGTGCTCTTATATACTAGTTTAAGGATCTTGGTTTCGATTAGGCTGCAAGAAGACTACCTTAGGACAAGAAGTTTGCAAGATAACAATAGTGATGCATGCATATAATAACAATGATGATAATGATAATGATGATGATGATGATGATAATTATAATAATAATAATAATAATAATAATAATACGCATTAGTCATGATACTGGATGTGCATTTGTTTATTCTCTTTTCCTACCTAAATTCCTCAGAGGTTGCTCTGTTTGATGTGCAGCGTCCCTCTTCCTGTGCTCGGCCTTTGCATTGTCCTCGCTTCTCAGCATTACACTTTCTGCGGTCTGTGCGCTTTTCAGCAGCGCGTCCTCCTGTTTCAAAGCTTCAGATCCCTTGACCTATATTACTAACAGAATAAACGCCAGTGATTTTCTGTCCTCTGCTTTTGGCACTTACCGCATTTATCCGAAATGAAAGAAGCCCCACCCATCGCCAGTGATGTCACAATCGGAGGCAACACTGCGCAATCCGATTACTGGGAGTCACAGAAGAGCGCACTGGTTTCTATAAGATCTAGTTCACTTATATGCTTTCCCAAGTAACTAATGGCTTCTCTGTTAATAGGAATTATTCATATGATAATTTTACCAGGATGTAAACGACCCAAAGATTGTCATAATCCACAATTTTGGAAACAAGATACACAATTACCCAATATCCTGTGCCACATAAGCATACCAAACACGTAGAGAATATAAAACACAAGCAAATCTTTAAACTATAAGGCTAAAACTTGACATGTCTGATCATGTATTCCTGATTGATGCATTTCCATTAGAACTAGATAAACAGTCATTATCCAGGGAACCAATGTATTTGAATGAAATGTTGCCCCCTCGTGTCCTAATGAAGAACTTCACCAATTAAACCTTGATCTTTTTCTGAAGACATAAAGCTCCCAGTCAATTGCATGGGGAGTAGGGTTTGGCCTTCATAACCGTAACAAACCTATACTAGTTAAACAATCAAGACGGGCAGCTTAAGACTAGGCTATTTGTCAATTGGATATAAAATGACTTTTACTCACCTCAATTGGAACCATTTAATATCATAGTTTAAATGTGGGTTCCCATCCTCTGAATACATGAAAAGACTGTATAGTAATTAACAAAATCAAACTTTTCTGCATACTGACCTGATGGTGCCGGAACGAATGCATCCCTCTGGGACTGCTAAAGCTAAACAGGCACACAAAGAAAGCATAGCTCGTGACGCAGCTATGTGAGCTGTCATCATGTATTTTTGATTATAATATATTATTAAAATAAACGTAGCCTTCAGCTGAGTCATGTAAGAGCCATTTGAAGATGGATCATTATTTGCAGAGTTCAAAACTGACACTTGACTGATTAAGACTTTAAATTTACGTTTGTATGATGCTTCGAATCCGAGCTGATCGACTGTACAGTGATCAAGAGCTGACTTTCAAAATACTAAAAAAAAGAAGTAAAAGTTTGTAAATAAAAACATCAACCACAGTTATGTGACCATGGCCATTAAATTAGAAGAAAAGAGGAGCTGGTCCAGATGACCCCAGTCCGTGTACATACTGGGCATTCAATTTTCATTTTAGAAAGGGAATTTGAAAAATTCTAAATTTTTGTAATACTCCAGAACAAAAGAAAAACAAGTAATTTCTGGTTTCTTTATGGATGCAACCAGGAAAAAGTGTGTGTACTTGGTGTGTGAATATGGGAAAACAGTGGGGTTCAGCAAGCATTGTAAAAGGATTTTGTACTGAACATGGAGCAGGACTGAGTTCCATATCCGACTTACAAATGGTTGCGAAAGGAATCCACCTGATGACATAACAATGTCTATTTACACCCAATCTGTATTTTAACTTGCATCTTAAGCATTCTCCTTCACAAGAGAAATCTATGTAAAATAACTCATACCTACTTAAAGAAATCTGCGGGTATTGGGTAACACAACTACCTATATAGAGTGTATAACTGTATAACTATATAGACTGTATATAAATAATCTGAAACTGCTGTGACCTATTCATCTGTTCCCTTGGGAACTTCCACTGGAAGTAGTAGGAGCATTGACTGATTTGCTATGGCATTATGTTGTGTTTACAGAAGAAACAGTAGTCTTTCTTGCTTTTTATTTTCTTGCCTTCCTTTATTGTACCTATTAAATGTAAAACACAAGTTAGCTCAGATCATGCTTCTACTACTAGCCTAATACTTATAGTAATACTAATAATATAATTGAATAATCATCATTATTCCCACTTCATATTCAGGTGTCTTTAACAACTATGTGCATATATTAACATTTTTTTAATTTCCATGTTGTGATATTGTTGTATGATACAATATGATACACTGATACTTATTGTATTCATATATTGCAATACACTTGATGGCACAGAAGTGTGATACGGGTTTTATGGTATGGGTAGGCTTAAGGGGTTACGGTTAGCAGTGTAATTTTAGATGTAATTACATTCAGTAGAAATGCACAGTGCATTGTAAGAAATTATTAAATTAAATGTTTGTAGATATTCATTAAATCACACTTTATTTAGGTCCTAATCATCCTCATTTTTTTTTTACTGAATTTACTGACCTTCCACAGAATTGCAGCTGTGTGATTACATGAGCACCCTGCAGTCTTGTATGACACCTGATGCTGACACTAAAACCCAAGCTTTATGGTGTGACACATTCAGGCTTTGACTAAACTCTACATCAGCTTTTAATTTAATTTCTGTTTTAGTTTCCCTTTGATTTTCTTTTCCGTACATCCACAGAGAAATAGGAGAATTACTTGTTTATCTGTAGTATTAGAAGAAAATAAAAATGATGGTCCTTTTTTTTGTGTGTTGACTTTAGTTTTGTCAGAGAACCACCTGCCACGCCTCCCTCCTTTACTCAACACTCTCGATCAGCCTCTCCCTCCTACTAATCACCTACACCTGTCCGCTTCCTACTAATCACCTACACCTGTCCGCTTCCTACAAATCACCTACACCTGTCCGCTTCCTACTAATCACCTACACCTGTCCCCTATTTACCTGTCCCCTTTATTAGGTGCCCATGCCTCTACACTCACCTTCTGATTTACAGGTTACTACCATAGATCATTCCAGACTACCTACTGCTCTGGTCCCTGTGCATCCATGCTCCTGGTTACGCTTCTCAGGAAGCACTCAGTTAAGTGTACCATTTGCTTCAGTCAAATTTTAAACTCTTGTGTGTTTGTATGTTTAGACAAAATAAAGACAATCTGTTTTACTCCGGGTTTCTGATGCCTGGTCTATCCGTGACAAGTACTGATGGTATGGTTTGTATAAATAAAAATGTTAGAAATTATTTGTTTAAGTGTTTTTTATTTATTATGAAAGGTGGAGGGAAGGAGGCAGTGTGTGTCGGTGTGAGGAGAGGCTCCAATATAAATTGTGCCTAAGACCTCCAAATGTCTAGAACTGGCCCTGAACCCAGGGGACCAAGACCCTAAAAAGCGAACATATTACAGATTTAAACATGTTTCCCAGAAAGTTTGTATTAAATCACTCAATATTTTTACCAACATAGTGTAATGCAGATTATTTATCAATTTTATCTGATACTGAAACAGACACTTAATTCTACATAGTATTATGTTGATCTGGACAGAGCATAGTTACATCTGGATCTTATTAGAGGAAATTGTTTTATTTACATAGAAACTGAACCCTCAAGACTTAACAATTACTCTTACAAACTCAGCATTTATTAATACTTTGGTTATGTCTTTTGGGGAACAATTTCATAAGGTTGTGTTGGTTAACAAACTCGGTACTGTATTATAAACAGTCTGGAAATTATAAAACACACTCCCTGCCTTGGGTTTTATCACAAATAACCAGAAATGATTTAAAAAAAAAAAAAAAATTGTTAACAAATGGTCTTATACCAGAGATGCTAAAAATACACACATCCTTCAGTCAAGTAGAAGTACAGATACTCATGTTTTAAAAGACTCTGGTAAAAATGCATCTACCTTTTCTACTAAAGTTAAAGTAACAAAGTATGGGCTCAACATGTTATTAGGTAAAAAGTAGCCAATACTACTAAAAGTTTTAGTATCATTTGTGTAAAAAAACTTAATGAGTGAAAGTAAAAAGTTGTCAGAAAAATAGTGAAGTAAAAGGACTGTTACCAGAAAAATCTACTTAAATAAAGTAATAAAGTATTTGCACTTAATTACTTCTCATCTCTGAAAAAAGATATTTCAAAAGAAAATGACAATCAATAAATATTGTGTATTTACAGTTGTTTGTGATCTGCAAAGCAGCATCATGGCGCCATGAAAGTTTGCCTCTCTGTTTGTTTAAAATCACTGTCTGTAATATGAAATGTAACTTTGCATATTTTGCTTTCATGTTTCTCTCTCTCTCACACACACACACACACACACACACACACACACACACACACACACAGGAAATAAATAAAAAATGGCGATTATTTATATGATGCTTCGTAGCATTGTATGTTATGCAACTACATGCCACGATAAAGTTTATTTGTTTGTTGAATAAAGTCACTGAAATATTTTGCTCCGTAGCGCGCGCGCGCGCAACGCCTTTCTCTGTCACGTGACTGAACCCGGAACTGAACTCTGATTCCACAGCAGTTTTTTTTTTTTTTTAAAGCAGCTGTAAGAAGACAGCAGACGCGTTCGGTCCTCCTGTGGGGTCGATCTCGTGTTTCTACTTACATGTTCATTTTGGCTGTTGTGACACTTCGACATCTCATACAGCATTTTCTAGACCTGGGATTGGTGAGATTTCAGTCTCGGTTTAGGCTGAGAGGGAGACTGAAGGTGAGGTGAGTGGACTATTGCTCACCTCACCCCACCTCACTGGCTAATCAGAAGAGTAGCTGCTTTACCCAGAGTCAGTGCAGGAGAGCTAATAAAAACAAGTTTTATTCCACTTCATATGTTTGCTCTGGCTGGTATTATCCACTATTTCTGTATTATCCGCGTGGAGAGCTGACACGACCGTCCCCGAGCCTTCAGGAAAATCCTGCAGGGTGAAACTCTTCCAGTGTAAGTGAGCTGATATTCATATCACCACATTACTGCTCCAGCTGGGTTTAGAGACCCAACAGTTCAGTTCAGTTTCTCTTTTTCTTTCCAGTCGTAGGCCACAGGCTTTGCTTATGGAGATCCATTTAGCACGTTTCCCCCAATCCGAGTCTGATGAGTGTCAGAAACGCTTTCAGGCGGCTGTGGATGTGATCCAGAACCTGCCCAAAAACGGTAAAGTATCACATACACATTCACTGGAAAACAGAAAAAGCTGGTTGTTTGGTCTCATATTCAATGTGTTTGATCTTCTCAACTGTATCAGTGACTGTTAATTTACAGCTCGATTCATTTCTCAGATATTCTGTGTGTGTGTGTGTGTGTGTGTGTGTGTGTGTGTTTGTGAAACACACTCAGGTTCCTACAGGCCTTCATATGAAGTGATGCTGCGTTTCTATAGTCTGTATAAACAGGCTGTGTGTGGACCGTGCACAGCATCTCGCCCAGGCTTCTGGGATCCAGTAGGTCGCTACAAATGGTGAGTGTTATAATGTTTATCATGATATCTTCGTCAATGTCATCATAACTTTTTGAATAAACAGATCTTGCATTTGTATGTGGCTTGGCACCAGAACTCTGGTTCTACATACAATATTCATTACCAGTAGCAAAAAATCTAGTAAAATTGTGCAAGCCTTTTATTGATTATTTTGTCCCACTAATTAAAAAGATTATCTTTATGTCAAAACATGTGCATAGCAAAGAAAAAAGTCAGAGTTTGCACTGTCCGTGCCCCAGGTTTTCTTAAGTAACCCTCTAGTTAGAACCAAAAGTCTTTTCTGGTTTTCCTACTACTGCTAAGTTTAATTGCTAAAACCAGTGGTCCATATGGTGGAGACCACTCTCTCACAGGATGTTTGCTATTGATGTGTGTTAGGTTTTAGGTTAAGTATATAAGAGGAGTTTGATCCTTCCTTTTCATGCCCAATGTTACTGGCTGGTTTATAATTGTTAATTTGTCCAATTGTTTTATATCCTGAAAATAAAGGAACTACGTAATGAATGGCTTTAATTCAGAAATAGTTCATGTAGTATTTTTTTGAAAACCTTTGGAATTCAATTACTTCTTGATTTCTTTATTTCATATATATTATGGCGAAATTACCATAATCGTGTCTCGGTACATAAACGTTTGCCCTGATTGTATGTGGGGTCTCGTACTCTGCTTTACTCAGAAATTTGTTACATTAGAGAAGATATGACTCTTGTACACATACAATATAAAGTTGTGTGTGTGTGGTATTTGTAAATAAATTATTATATTATATCGAAATTCACTTTAAGGTTTGTGTTTGGGGGGGGGGAATTGCAAAAAAACCATTTGGCATCTAATAAACGCAGATATTTTCTCTATGCAGGGATGCTTGGAATCGGCTTGGAGACATGAGTCGTGAGAATGCAATGGCTGCCTATGTTAATGAGATGAAGAAAGTTGCTCAAGAGGTTAGTAAAGCTTATTTCTGTTGGATCATCTGCGCAATACTTTGTTGAACTCGATTTTGAACTCGAACAGCTACAGCTAATGTGTTCTTTTCTCCTGTTGTTGAATTTACACATTCTTTTCATTTATCAGGTTATAGACAATATGCCCATAAATGAGAAGACAGCCTCTTTTTACCATTATTTTGAGCCACTCTACCATGTCATTCATGATCTGCCAAGACCACCAGAGGCACTACTGAGTCTGAGACAAGGTGAGTGCGTTAGGGGCCAAGTTTAGTCAACTACTTGAGCAATCTTTAAGTAACTACCTCATTTATTAATATTAATATTTATATATATATATATATATATATATATATATATATATATATATATATATATATATATATATATATATATATATATTTTTGTAAAAAATGCTTTTAGGACAAATAAACAAAGCCACAATATAGGAATGGAATATAGTTAACAATCACATTCAGAAAAGCTGTTTTTCTGAAAACAGTATTTACATTGGTCCCAAGAAGCACAAAACATCTAATCTAATTTATATCAATAACAATGACAAGAACAGATGTTTAAATATCAATTTAATATAAAAAAAAAAATCAGTAATGTTTAGTCAGTATGTGGAAGCAAAAAATGTATAGGCTTATATTATATTTGAATGCAATTCAATGCCAGAGGAATAAAATTCAGTCAGCTGTAAATAATTAAATTGAAGCTAATTTTGAGAACATGACGTGTCATTTTATTTTGTGTCAGATATAAATGCAAATGAAGCAACTGAAAATCCAGGGCAGGATGTGGATGGTGTTATACAGGAAGAAATAACCCAAGAGCAGGTGCAGAAGTTGGATCCTGAGTTTCTCTGTAACAATGTGCCTCAGACTGAAAGTTCAGGTAACACTGCATGTACCTGAAGTAATTTTTTTAGAACATTTTTCTTTGGGTTTGAGTTACTACTATATTTTCAGCAGTAAAAAGTTTACTCAGTTCAGGTGAAAATGAAATATATGCAAAAATCTTCAGCCAGATAGAATATCTTTAATATCCAACGTTCGCTTCTTTCTTCTTACTGGCAATACAAAGATAATATACAGTAGCTAGATGGAATATTTCAGCTACTAGATGTCTAAAATCTCACAGTAAGACTTGTCGTTTATGAAAGTGTTACATACAGAAATGGACAAAAGGTCTATGCAGTGTTTGAGTAGTAACAAACCTGATCAAACTGTAGAAATACAGTTGCAATTTCATTTGAGTGTTTGACTATGACAACATTTTGACTATTTCTGAGAGTATTTACAAATATCTGCGTTGGTAAAGGTGTGCACTTTTGCTGCACAAGAAGCACAATTCAGACCTGACATGCCCTGTCTGCTTTAGTAATTTGTAATTTCTGTTGTTTTAACTTTGGTTTAGTAGGTAGGGAAATATAAGGTCTGTTGAAAAAATCAAAACGGATATGTTTCTGTGGTGGAGAGAATCTGCGATGCTACGAAGTACACCGTTACCTCAGGACCCATGTACACATGATTAATTCCATGCAAACATGCTACATTGTTTACTCAGTATTAAATCAGAGCCGCTCCCTGTGTGTAGATGTGGCTCTGTTAGATGGTCTGGTGCTGACCAGTGACTCGGAGAGTGAAATTTTCTGTGACTCAGTGGAGCAGCTGGACTACATTAAGGTATGAACTTCTAAGATTGACTTCTACCACGCTTGGCAACACCAGCTTGTGCTATTGTTAGACATGCCGAGCTCACCATGCGCTCACTTTACTTGCCTCTTACAAACAGCCAGTTCCTGAACCGTACAGTGAGCAGAATCAACATGTGAACCGAACACCTGCCCTACAGGTGACCCAGCTGGGTGCTGGGCAGGGTGGAGAGGGGGCTGGAAATGGACCTCCACCGAGGAGGAGGGAAAAAGGAAGAGAAGGAATGAGCCATGGTTGGAGGGAAGCTCCTGGTGAGTGAGCTGAACAAAGCTGCACAAGATGGTTGCCATGATTATACACAGTCAGCCTTAAATTTTTTTTTCCCATGTTTAGGTGGTGTTCCATATAACAACAGTAGACGAGGAGGGCAGCAAGCCTCAGGTGGAGGAGGAGGAGGACACAACCCTGACAGAGGGATTGAAGGACTTCAGGATACACAGGTGCAGGAGCAGATCATACTGGCACTACAGAGGCTCAGAGAGGACATGCAGAGCATGATGGAGCGACTGGAGGTGGTCGAGGGCTTGGCTGCAGCTAATGTAAGGCTCTGCAGCCTTCTCTACAAAGTAATGAAACAATTGGTGTAGACTGTCATGTAGTGAAAGATGGATCCAAAGAAAAGTGGTGTGTGTGTGCACCTTACAAATGGTTTCAAGTTGATCCGATGTAAAATAATGCTACCACATGGGCCACTAGGATCTCAATGGGGTAGTGCACAAATGAAGATGCCTTTTAATGAACATACGTATTTGGGAGTAATTATCTATTAATTAAAAAAGGTATAAAAATGTAAGCAAAGTCTTGGTTGAAGATCTTTCCTTACAAATGTTCTTGCAAAAGCAGAAACTTCAGACTTTTTAATGCATTAAGAATAAATTTTTTTGTTGTTTTTTGAGGACCACATCTATTGAAAAGTTTGGATAAATGATATACAGTATTGTGTGTAATCTGGAAACTGTTAATTTTGCTGCTTTTTTTTTCCCAATACATTTTAGGCTCACAATTGGAGACACGTGCAGTTACCATCACAGACTGAGGTAATGTCTAGACTTTAAACATTTCTGTTCCCTCCTTTAAAGGTTCATATTTTGAGAATGAATAACAGGACGTATAAAATGTGAAATGGAAATTCCCCTTCCGTCTGCAGGTGGAGAAATGGTGGCCATTTGATGTCTCTGGTCGAACGTTGCTGCTGCTTCTGCTCTGGCCTTTCATCGCTCAGGGAATGATATTCTGGCTCCGGCAGAGGAAAAAAAAGCCTCAAAATCTTATGTCCATAATCTGAATGTATCATATGCAAGGGAATCATAGTAATGAACAGTATACTATTTGATGGTGAGTTCCTGGTGCTTAAATGGAAAACGGGGATTGTTTTAAACAAAAGTTTATTTCAAAACGAACGGCATGAAGAATCGACTCCACAGATTCTTTTTGAAATAAACTCGAGGGACATTTGAAATGTTCTGTAAGATTTTTTTCTGATTCAGTTAGCACCTGTGTGTGTGTGCCTGAAGCAAAGCATGGACATGGACTGACTAGAGGTCGAGTGCTACAGTGGAGTCATCGAACATGCAGAAAAACTAATGTGATACTCATAGAAAGTGTTTAATGCTTGTTGACTGCAAAAACTATTTTTAAAAACATTTTAAGGGGGTAAATACGTACTGAATAAAGTTAGTTAGAATGCACGGTTTTCCAACCCTGATAAACAGACCTTTTGGTCTGAAAGTCAGTGATCCAAGAGGGAAAATGAACACACCAGCATGAAGGGAATGTAAGAGTTGTTCATCAGCAAAGCCTTGAATTACACGACTAGCCTTTATGTGGATTTCAGAGCGAGATCAGAGCTGACTTCCTTCACATCATATAAACACTGAGAAATATTTTACTGCATTAATCCATCTAAAAGTACATGTATTAAAACGAGCTGCAGTTCTTCCATGCAAACGCGTTCAAATGTACAAATTTGCATTGGTGAAAGGGATTTCGTTTTTAATTTGCTCTAACAGTTTGCAGCAGGTTTAATTTTTTTGCATACATGGGGATTTTTTCTGCATGTACATGCTTTGTGATGTATCTTACAATCCACACAAATACTGCTATAAACAATGAATAATGCAAAAGATAGCAGGTCATGTCAGTGCATTGTCTGCAATCATCTGCTACACGTGCTGTTTGTATCCACGGGGAGTACGGAGACGAGCTGCTCGTTGTATTTATGAAATAATGCCGTGATGATCAACTAAAACCGAGAACGCCATTTGCGTGGCGTGCAAATCCATCTGGTAGTGAAGCGCCTCGTAGACAGGACAGGGGCCAGGCACGTTGCTGGGCGAAAGCTACTAAACTGTTTGCGTGAAAAAAAAATTGCAGTTGCACATGATTATATGGGTTGATTTTTTTTTTTATCGTGTGCCGGTGCACAAATAAAAGATGTTTCTCGGACGCCATATCCTGCCGCAAACAGGCCTGGTGTTTTGTTGTGAAGGCGCAGCTGGGGTGAAGCTAACGCTAGTTAAACTTCCCTAGCGAGGAAATGGCTTCTCTGTGAGTCGAGGCAGGCTGGGTTTGGTAACCAGCTACGTAGCTAAACCTATTTAAGGCATCACACCATGAAGATAAACACGCAGCTGTTTTTCTTTTTTTTCTACAGGGAAATCTAGTCCAGAGCTTCCATTCCAAATCTAACCTGGTCATGATGCTAGTTTACCCAAACTAACTAGCTCGCTAGCTAGTTAACCTAGCCGTGCCATCTGGATGAACAATCTAGAGGTGTAAAAAAAAAAAAAAGGCACGGTAGCTATCAGAGCCATTGTATCTCGTGAATATTGTTAGATACAAAATGAGTATTTATGTTGGCGTTCTTGACTAACACGCCGACTCTACGATCTTTGTGTTATTGGTAAGTTAGCTGAACACTGACTAGCTAGCAGGCAAACTACCGCTAACGCCCCGCTCTCTCTTTCTTTTATATTCACGCGTTTAAAAACACGCTTATTAGACGCTTTCGTTTTTTTGTTGTTGTAACGAATTCACGTCACACTTCGACGTACAAACATCAAGTTGACGGTGAACATTCGAGTCGTCTTCGTGAACTCGACTCGCCAGCGCGCACACACGCGTTAGCTGACACTCAATGGCTGAGCTCTGCCGTGAATAACGACTACTTTGTGGATGAAGAGCCTTTAATCACGCCGGAGGCGCGAGGTATGTGTGCCTGTTCCAATGGACCTTAGCGCACAAAACTTGTCAACATTATAAGGTCCTGTTATGAACCGCGCACCGGACGTACCTACAATTACTGACTGTTACATTATTTTTGCTTCAATCGCCCAGAATCCTAATATAATTTTATGCCAAAGAGAACATTCGCCCCCATTTTCAAAACAATTGGTATCGTCTACTAGAACAACCGGGACGGATTTCAGATGGATTGACTGAGCACCCGACCAATCCGTTTGCTCCTTCAGGGAAACGACGACAGGGGAAACTTTTAAACCAATGAAATATTAGAATGGGCGTGTCTCTGTGGGGACTGAAAACAATCAGTGAATTGTGGGTAATTTAGTTTTATGTGAGGCTATTCCTTATAGGTCAGTGAAGAGTTGAACTTCAAGTCCCAAGATGCGACAAAAAACGAGGACCAGACGCATGCGCACTGTGCGTGTGGGAGGTAATAAATTCACTAGCAACACTCCTCTCCGTAGCAGAAGCGAAAAGGAGTTTACAATGCTTGGAAATGTACTCGGTCCTGTCTAGGAAGCTAGCTAGTTGTAAACGGAACGGAAAGAGTTAAACATCAAGAGTCTGAAGTAGCGTAATAACTAAAACGATAAACTTGAGGTCAACGGTGAGTTTTATTCGCGCGTGACTTTTTTTGGAGTGCATTTGTTGATATGTTTAATAGTTTTGCTTGGAATATTAACATTAATTCACTGTTCACTTTTGGAAAGTGTATTTTTAAAGTTTTTTTTGCTGTACGGTGACTTTCTTTACAGTGTTATTTATTTATTTTTGTAACGTCTTAATTTTGTTGACTTCAGTTTTTGATGAAATCTGTGCGATCATCACTGATCACAAACTTCTCTCTCCTTCAGGTGGGAGTGTACAGTTATGGAGCTGAGTAAAGACGAGGCTGCGCCGGAGGCTGACGACAGGGGGGGACAGAGAGTCAGCACAGAGAAACAAGTGCAGCGAAATCCACCGGAGTTTTGTCCTGGACTCGTCTCCGGAGACACGCACCCGATGTGCCGCGCAAGGGAGAGGGGCGACCTGGAGCCGAAGGCTGGCGACGCTGCCGGCGACGACGGAGACGCGACTGAAGAGACGTCGAGCAAAGCGCAGGGCGAGCGGGACCCCCGGAATAAGAGAAGGTCCGGCAGCGGCGCCGAGGGCGCACCGGACGCCCGTCAGGGCAAGAAGAAGCACAGGCGGCGGCCGTCCAAGAAGAAGCGGCGCTGGAAGCCGTACTTCAAGCTGACCTGGGAGGAGAAGAAGGAGCTGGACGAGCGTGAGAGCGCGCGCGCGTCGCGGGTCCGCGCCGAGATGTTCGCCAAGGGTCTGCCGGTGGCTCCGTACAACACCACGCAGTTCCTGATGGAGGAGCATGACCGAGAGGAGCCAGACCTGAACACGGAGCGCTGCAACCGCAGGTCTTTCGGCGCAAATCGCTCCGAAGACACAGCCAGCGAGGAGGACTGCTTCGAGCCTGACGACGAGGAGGAGGAGGAAGGCGACGGGGCAGAAGGAGGAGAGAGCGACGGCATGGGCCGAGCCGCTGGCGCAGGCGGAGAGTTTCTGCAGCGGGACTTTTCCGAGACTTACGAGCGGTACCACGTAGAGACGCTGCAGAATATGTCCAAACAGGAACTGGTGAGGGAGTACCTGGAGCTGGAGAAGAGCATGTCGCGCCTGGAGGAGGAGAACAACTGGCTGCGGCGCGCGCGGAGGAACCCAGCTCCGGCGGGCGAGAGCGCGCAGCGCGTGCACGAGCTCGAGCGCGAGCTGGAGAGACTGAAAGCGCTGAACGGCGAGCTGCTCTTCCACTGCCGCCGCGCCGCGGGACCCGCCGTGAACGGATCCGCCGTCTCGGAGCCCGAGAGGGTACACGCCGAGGACACGGACACACAGTGACTGGACACTTCGAGTTGTTTCCTTCTTTCTTTCCATTCTTCCCGTTCCCTCTGATTTATTGTCCGCTGATTTTTATCCGGTGTCATACTGTAAAGCTACGGTAGTTAATGTGATGCGCTTTCGGCTCGAAAGGTAACGTTCATGTATTTTTTGGGTTTGTTTTTTTTCCTGACAAGTTTTAAAATATTGAATTTGTGTGTAAAGTCCCATTAAAATGGTCCGTTTGTTGTAATGAAGGTTAGGGGGGTTTTGTTTTTGCACACGTGACTGGATTTATATATAAAGATATATATTAAAAAAAAAAAAAAGACTTTTGGTTTTAAAGTTAAATCGTATGGATCAGTTGCGTGTTCATACTGCACGGGGGGAAAAACACACATTGTCATACACACGTTTGTACGTTTACCAGAAAGAGACGTGTTTTTGTTGTCCATCAGTCCGCTAAATAAGCTATTTGGTAATTTTTCTGCTGGTGCACCTGATCTTCTTCTATACACTTATTAATGCATGACCAAGGCAGTATGTGGGCTAATAAACCGTGTGCAAAACTGGCATTTGTTTTCATCCGAATATATTAATTAAATTATTAAAAAAAAAAAAAATCTATTGTGGGGTTTATTTTATACCTTTTATGAATTTTGGGAAATGGATTTCCAGGACACATTTTTAAATAAAAAGAAAAAAACCCACCTAGATCACAGTTCATTCTGCAGGATTAAAATAAAGAGCACTGTTGACTTTAAGAGAATGGACACAATTTAGTGGAGTAGTATGCAGTGTTTATATGCATCCTACTCTATTGTGCCTTATCTTGTCTCATAGTAATGTGATTCTTCATTATATTTAGTCTGACGCAGAGTCGTCTTTTGTTTCTCACTTCCTTTTCTGTCTCTAGTATATGAATGCATGTCGAGATCAAATTCACTTCTGTCATCTCTGTACTCCTTCAGTGATTCGGAGAAAAATGCAGTCATCAAAATGCAGGTCATTTGAATAGGATTTGCATCTGCATCCGTTTCTCTGCCTCCACACTTTCCATCATCACTGATTTCATAAAGTACATCGACCTCGGCTCTGGTTGTTGGTAGACTTCATAGAAAACTGTTCTGGAATATAAACACGGTCACTGGCGGCCTTTCTAAACGGTTCGCTTGTTCATTAAATGGGTCTGGGGTTTTTTCTGGTTGTGTAAACTCTATTCAGTGCATCAAAATCCATTTGCAGGATGCCTATAATGAATTTGAATACCAGTCTGTGCTCCTTGTGTATTTTCTTTCATCTCCCTGCTGTGTTCTCTGTTTGAAATGAATACATACATAGAAATAAAGACATCTTTATGTAACAGTCTAAAAAATAAAAAAAAGGGACAATTCAGAACAACCATATGTAGCATTTGTACATGCAGGTTAATGTAGCGAGGCCTTTGTACAACTGTTACAAAAAATTAATTGGTCCAAATGATCAGCCACAGTGTACACACAGGGCAAAGACAATATGACACACAGGACAGACATGTTAGGTCATACACAACAATAGTAATAATAAAAGTAATAACTGGTCAAACATCATACAAATCTGCAGTGGCTGCTCAAACCACCCGAGGAGAACAAGGATTGTAGATCAAAACACACAATAGAAAGAATGAGATCGATTGGCACACCGGAGCTAAAGGTAAGGAAGGTTATACCGTATTTCAGTGCATCTGCCACAACAACTTAATGTGTAATACTGTCAATTTTTCCACTCGTGCCAGGGAAGACTTTAATTGGGAGATGGGTGTAGGAGACCAAGACACATTTGTAAAATCACACCAGACCTTTTTCTTTCTTTAGCAATGTATGTACATGGTGTGTGTGTGAGTTATGAATGAGTGGCAGCATGTATAGTTCTGGCTGCCCCACAGCTTTCTGTTCTTGCACCTGAGGTTGGAAGCCATTTTATGTTTGGTGTTGCTGATAAGGTGCAGTGCAAAGTCTTGCGAATGTGCAGTGATGATCCTGCTCTTTCAGCTGAAGTGCCATCCTCCAGTGATGAAGGAGGTGAGATGGAAAGGAAGTTTTTTTTTTTGCACTGGTGCAGAATGCCGAAAGGCCTTAAGCCTTTATTGCACAAATGTTACATGGAACACTTGCTTTCGGCATTGTGCAAATATGCAATTAATAACTGAAATGGATTCATCTCATGCCAAGCTTTCCTTCATTATAACACTTCATCTAAACCTTCTGGCTTCGTGCTTGATATTTGAGTAGTGTGCTTTATTTCTGTTCAGTATGTTAATGCATTAGGATTCAGAATGTTTAGATGCTTTTGCTTAGATTTCCCCACTATTTCCCACCACTGTATGGCGTCTCCAGTCTCTCCGCCTGCGGCGCGTCTCTGGGGAAGCATGACGCCGCTGAGTCCCTGACCTCCACAAATCGTTGGCAGAGGAAAGGAAGTTGGCATGTACCTGACTTAGCCAACTTGGCTGGACAGACGGGTCTCTGCTGGGGGACATGGCCTGACGCAGCCTCTCCTGGCCACGAACAAGTGAGGCTTTGACTCGGGCCAGACCCGCAGCCCGCTCCAGACCTGGTTCCTCATATAACGAGCGAGGACGAGCCCTCTCCCCACGCAGCTTCTTGCGGCTTGCTGAGTTGACCTGGCTGAGTCTGTGGGCATCACTGGAGCACGGGGATGTGGGAGAGCTGGCTGACTGGTCTGTGACACTCTGCCCTGTAGAACTCTGGTGGGAGTAGAGGAAGCTACGGGGCCGCTGCGGTTGCTCTTGCCCTAACTGTGCCCTCATGTTGACGCTCACTCGTATACCATCATCCTCTTGCTGGATACTTCCACTCTCCCTCCCTCCAACCTCCTGTTCTCTTTCCTCTTGTGGCTCCATCATCTGTTTTCCTTCTACATCCTTCTCATCTACTTCTTTTGTCTGACTTTCCTCGCTTTGGGCCGCACACCCCATCTTGCTCTCCTCATCCTCCTCATCTTGCTGACCTCCATCCCTCTCATTACCCCCATTCTCACTCAGTTCGCCATAGTTACTGGCTTTCACCGGCTCATGTTCTGAGTCCTCATCGCTACTGCTGTCTGTAGGGCAGGCACTCCGATGCTTCTTTCTCTTCCGGGTCACAGCAGATATGATGGAAAGGGGAAGGAAATCCTTGGCGCTTACATCTTTCTTTGAAATCGTAGATCCCTACCACGAAGAATCAACAAAGTTTAGGCTTCAGAGCTCACTGTAATGTCACACAGTGCTGATGTTTAACTAACGAATGTAGAACATTACCTTGGATTTAGCTGAATCACTGTTAGTGGAATCTGTGCAGAAGGAGAAAAAAGAGGAGTCAGGCGTTTTCAGATCTGGATAAACAAATGTTAGCTGTCTGTTCATTATACTCCATCAGCTTGACTAAAACATACTTTGATAAAAAATGAATGAAAAACTGCACTATGTAATTTTTTCATGTTTTTAGGTTTCTTTATCACTGCAAAAACGATAGTAAATAAAAAAGTGTATATTTATTGTCACGGTCTATTTATTAGATTTTTAAAAATAAATTTGAAACAAATATATAATTATTATGCCTATTACTTGCTATCTCTTACTAATTTCAAGCATGAAATTGCCATCTTATGTCAAGCATTAAATTATTGAAAGAAGATTTATTATCTACCAAAAAGAAAAAAAACAATTGTAAGCTATTTAAACTATGACTTTAAATAGTCCTCATGGTCTTGCATCTTTTATATTTAGATAATAATATATCATATTATAATAATATCATAATAAGAATAATTAGATAACTTTTCTTACTTTTCACGTGCTATGATGTCGTTTTTGCAGTGACAAATGCCTGATGTGAGTGTGAATGTTTTCATGCATATCATGGCTAACCAAAAGGTTTAATATACACAAATACTGGATACTAAGGAGTGTTAAAGCATCCCAAACACACAAACACAGTGTCAGGTGTAAATCCTGCTCCTACCGCAGAGTTTGCTCCACTGGCACAGCTAGGATCAGAATTAAGAGAGGTCCGAAAATAAGGTAGAAAAAGAGACAGAGAAGACGTTGGCAAAGGAAAGTTTATAACGAAGGGGGTTAAATAAAACTAGTAAGGTAAAGTACAAAAAAGCCAAAGCTGGAAAAGCGGTCTACAGGGTCTATAGGATAGTAAATAGAAAAAAATCTATGATTTATAAGTTTGCTTTTATATATATTTCTTCGACAACCTGAAGCTCCGAACAAAGACTAAAGTAAACTATAGGATGATTTCACCTGAGGCGTCCCCCAGTGGTGCTGTTCGGCCAATGTTGGAGAGGAGATGGTCGATATTTGGAATGGGCTGCTCATCCCGTTGGTCTTCAGGGGTCTGCAAAACAGATAGAGCTCACTCAGATATTAACCCCAATTGTGAAGAACACTGACATTATTGTGTTAAATTCTAACAATAGCCTAATTTGATAAAGCTGTCTTGTAATGGCTTTTCCTCAGAGCTGTTCCTGAGAGCTGGTAATATTATAACCAAGCACTTTCATTATAATCAAGATGCACATCATGCTGTCATAATTCTCACAATACAACAGTTTTTGAGAAACTATTAGTCTCCTTCCGGATAAGAGCTCATTAGGGAAATCAATGATAATTAATCGAGAAAATAGTCAGAACATAAGCCAGAGATAAAATCCCAGAAAGATGTGATGAGATCTAGTACATTTACCAACTGACACTTTTTTAGATGACTGATTAGCACCTCAAAGAGGCAGCATAAAAAAAAAATTAAACAAAGATGAAGAAATAAAGGAGCAATTGACCATTTATGCTATTAATGATACACTCTTAGATTGGGACATGAATCATCAAATCAGCAGCAACTCTAAGCATGCGGCATTACCAGAGGAAGATTTAGGCATTTGACAGATGTAAGTGTTTGTTCTATGTGGAATTTGTTGTACACCAATCACATTATGTGTGAATCCTGATAAAATATTGAATGATTCAAAGATTAAACATTACATATATAGGTATGCTAAATTACCCTACATCTAGCTGTGAGGATATTTGGGAGATCTGGTTTCAAGACTGATGATTATGCCCTTTCCTGACCGGTAGATCAGAAATTAAATACAGTTAAACATGACTTTCTTTCAGAATAAATGCACAAAACATTCAGTACCTTCTCATCTTTATCCATAAGCTCATCAGTGAAGAACCATGCATGCTGCAAGAAAGAGAGTCAAGTATAATTCAATAGATGCATCTGTATTTTGATTAGATTTGTTCAGAGTAAACAAATAGTTATTAAAAAAATATATGGCCATTTGGAAATGCAGTGAATGCAGTGAGAAACATCAAGGCATATAGCGCTTACATGGAGAATAAGAGTCTCCACAATCTTATAGCGGTCAGGCATGTGAGTAACCATGTCCGTCATATTGTCCTCTGAGGTACGCACAAGCGTGGGACCAAACACAAGAGCGAGGTTTCTTGGCTCCATCTAAGAGAAAAAAATGAAGGGTACTATAAAGAAAATGCATGAGGCAAAAAAAAAAACAATTTGGGGATTTTTTTTGTAAACCTGACAGATATTTCTATGTATTATTATGCTTTTTTATCACATGTTCCACCAGGGGGCGGTGTCGCACCAATTTTTCACACCTCCTATTAGGTCTACGTGAATTTATTCAAGGCATGCAGAGTACTATAAATTAAATCGCAAACTATCACACAAACTTTTAGGTTCATATTGGCAGGCAGATATGTCTTCACACTGTTTATTGTAGACAAATAAACATGATTTAAATAATACAAACACAGTTGGTGGAAACAGCATGCAATTAAATTATACAAGCCATAAACAAGGCGTACATCCTACATGCTATATCTGATCTGTCTCACTGTTTTGATTAATGAAATAAAATAAAACGAAATAAAAGATCTCTGTGTAGGCAGCTCATTAGTGCTACACTAGAGCTTCCTCTTCAAATGGTGAATGATTTGTAGCTCAGCTAAATTTGTACATCTCTCCTGACAGCACTGTCCTTTGAGAGCCTCTCCAGCCTCAGGCTGATGATGTGTAGCTGCAGATGTATCCAGAGACGGATTAAATCACAGACTAGCCAAGGATTCAGTCAACAACAATAATCAGGGCATGCAAAAATTATTACTGGACCAGAACTCATTTTTTCCATGAACATAATAAATACTCCATGATTGGTTGAGTTTAATAACTTAGACTTCATTTAGGCTTGGCCTCTAACTCTGATTTTACACTGGATGTGTTGCAGCACAATGTCATGCTTCATTTATTTCAAGGAAATCAGATGCAAAAAATATATTGTCCATAAATGTTTCATGTAATATTTTGGCCAGCTGTGACTAGGCATAAATCATTGCTAGTATAATCTGTTTGTTATGCAAAAGAAAAAAAAAAAAACTAACTACAGGTTACAAATTTATGACATTTGTGTAGCTGATGATTAAACATGAACTGCACAGGAAATGGGACTGTGTGTTTTCAATAGATTTTAATGGCACACTTTTCTCAGTTACAAGTACAAGTTACAAGTCTAACTAAAATGTTCTGTTTAAAATAAGCAGATATAGTTTTATTTTATTTCTATTAAAATAACTGGTTAAGAGTCTGCTTGGTTTGATGTTGGAGACAACCAGAGCCATAAAAATATCCAAGATTAATATCCACTACAATAATGACAACAATAGCTTGGTTTCTTTCGACTTGTATGGTTATCAATGAAAATCGCACCTTATTCTTCTCTGAGTGATCAGCTACTCGCTTAAGATGGCTGATCACAAACTTAAGTGTGTGGTAGCAATGATCTGGTAAGTCACGAATCTGTAAATAAGAAAACACAAAAAGACAGCATTACCAGGCATGCACACTTTTTAAATATGCCAGTAAACAATGTTAAAGCAAAATATTTATTTTTAATTACAAACTGTATCTATATACCAGTTTTCTCATTGTCTTTAACCGGTCTCCAGCATCCTCTAATCGATTGGCATAGATGAAATCATTGTATTTGTCTGAAAGCAGATGGCAGCAGTGAGCAATGTATACAGACACACTCCTATTCACAGTGAAATAAGCACTGAATTATTACTGTAGGGAAATCATTTACCATCCGTGAAAAGAGGTTCTGGAAGCTTCCTAAAGAATGACTTAAGGAGGCTGCTGATTACGTTCAGATCCTGCCACCTCTGTGGAGAAAAAACATGTGAGATTGGAGCTCTTTCTCTGGCTTTTACTCTGCAATGCCTGTCTATGTTTCTCACCTCTTCAGTAGTGTTAATCTCCATGCCCTTGTTGAGTTGGTCCTGTAGGGTGGACACCATGGCATTGTTCCCTGGCACTCTGTAGATCCCTGTGTATTCCAAACCCATCTCTTCCACCAGGCTGCAGCAGGTCTCCACAATCAGAGGCACAAACTATAAAAACAAAATATATTCAATACACTGTCAAATTTACAAAGCTACACTGTTCAAATTTAGCTACCAACGTGTATATTTCATTTTCTAAAATACAATTCAGACACAGAAATCCAGATACAGATAAAGCTCCATAATAATCAGGTCAGTGGGAAATGAGAAAGGTGATACCCATGATGGAATAAAGGAGAAGGAGTAAGAGAAACCAGACTCAGACAGTCCTCTTAATAATCAGAGTACTTCACTATTGCACATCAACTTACCTTATTAGTAGCTCCCGGAGGGCAGTCCTCTAGTCTAACCCCAAAAGCCTTAGGCCCTGCTTTCTTCCCTTTTTTCATTATGTTGATGCTCCATGTAGCCTTCGGAGGACTGTTCTCCTCTAATAGAAAGTGACAGTGTTGTTAGAGACACATTTGGCTGGTCAGTTCTTTGTCGTGCATGTGTGTAAGCTGACTTGCGTGCTCTTTAATATGGCTGTATAAGTCTAACCTTTGCTCTCTGCTTTCGGGGATCGGTTTACTCCTGAGCTGCTGTCAGTCTTGGAGAGGAGAAATGGTTGCATCATTCGGTGGACTCTGGGAGAAGTGTCTGGCTTAGTACCCGTTAGGCTGTTATGGATGTCAGAAAGACACAATGATAAGAGATGATGTGCATGACAGAAACACACTGCACAATGTGCTGGGTGATATGACCATATATTATAAATATTGCACATGTCTGAAAACTATTTTCTGATATATTACATCTTTACTTTTATAACACTGACCAATTGCATTGTTGCTGACAGTAACAAACGACTGATGAAATGTTGCATAATATATTTTTGCTTGTTCATAAAAAATGATTTATTTTCCCATATGTTCAAAATCATTCATCTTCAATAGGATTTTAAAATTTAATACATTACAAATTGTAAAAATACTGTCAGGCAGGCAGATTTGATCGTGTTGTCTCATATTTATCATTTCCCTTTGGTGTGTACATCTAGTAATTGGCTACTTCTATAAAATATAGTTGAGTGACACTATATGAGTTTACCTTTGTTTCTTGTAATCGTTTAGTTTCTTATTGATGAGGGCCTGTCTGGAAAAACCAAGCTCCTATCAAAAGAAAAAGAAAATGTTAACTCATTCTAATCATTACCACAAAATCTAATCATTACCACAAAATGTTCACAAAATGTTTACATGCCGTCTTTTGCACATATTTCGGGATTTGTTCTTTTGCACAATATTCTGTCCACATCTTTCTGCCACTGTTCACTTCATTTTGATTGCTGCTATTGTTGAATTGCACAATTCTGTTTACATTCTTCAGGATCCACTAGTTCTTGGCCCTGTGTTTTTCTGTTTCTGTGATTGTTGTTTTATGTTGTTTTATATAGCACCTGGGTTCTGGAGGAACGTTGTTTCATTTCACTGTGTACTGCATCAGCTATATATGGTTGAAATGACAATAAAAGCTTCTTGACTTGACTTGACTTGAATATGCATGTACAGCGATTAGAAAGAAAAACATTAACCATCATTTTCTATTGGACATATACTTTTACTGAGCATGTTATTAGGAACATTATACCAAGACTAGGTAGAATTAAGGCATTTTGTTTCAAAACAACCTCAAGTCTTTATGTCATAACTTCCACAAGATGTTGAAAACATTCTGAGATCCTGGTCCATGTTGACATAATTGCATCATGCAGTTTCTGCAGATTTTTCAGGTGCACATTATCATTTCACCACATTGTGAGCAACAATACTCAAATATCTTGTGGCATTCGTGAAATGATTGGTATTAGCAGGCACCAAAGTATGCGATGAAAACATTCCCTACACCATTACATCAACTCCATCTGTTGACACAAGGCAGGTTGGGTCACTGGAGTCATTCTGTTGGTGCCAAATTCTGACCCTACCATCTGTTATAATTTATTAGACCAGACTACAGATTTTCAGCCTTCAACTGTCCAGTCTTAGTGAGATTTTAGCTGTCATATGTGAATGTGGCCTTCTGCTGTCATATCATGCTACGGTCAAAATCACTGAGATGACATAAGCTGATTAGATAATTGAACAAGTAAGTTCTTTATAAATGAATTAGCTTGTAAGCAATGTAGCATTAACTTGCCTCATTGTCAGTCTTGCTGTTCTCACGAATGATGCGGATCCAGCTCAACATGTCGTCCCGATCCTCTGCCTGTAGCAAGTACTCACAGAAGTCCTGTGTGGTAAGTCGTAGTGTGTTTTTCCTCTTCGTCTCACTGTAGGCTATGTCAATCAAGCAGCCACGGACACTGATGGGCTGCTCATCCTCCCCACCACCTCCGTGGCCTAATGACCCAGCTCCATGGAGCACTGCCTCACGCTTGTCTTTGTACAGAAAGAGTGAATGAGAGCGCAGCACAGAGAAAACCCGTTTCCATGGCCGCATACCACCACCAACTTTCTGTATGGAAAAGACAGAATCACAGAAACCCTGATAAGATGTGCCTCATAAGTATTTTTTCCACATTATCTCAGAGTGCATGCTTTGTAATGTAAATGTGGCTTCTGTCTTTCTCACAGGTGCTCTTAAGCTCTTCAGTATCAGCTGAATTTGCCATATCAGGTTAAAGTCCAATGAATCAAAACTATTCTCTAAGGCACCTTTATTAAAAATATTCTGTCTTTATAAGCAGGTTATTGCATGGTCAGTAATTTTATGTGGACATGGATACCACAGTTACAACCATTTAGAAAGTTAATATTTCAATAACAAATAATCCTTTTTTCTCATAAAGGACAAATGTGGAAAAAGATTAAGCCGTCAGATTATTAAACTAAATTGGGAGAAGAAAGCATGAGTCAGACCTTGCCCTTCTCTGTAAGGATCTGTTTGTAGTGCAGCCAGCCCTCTTTTCTGATATCCGTTAGCGTGATGTTGCCAAGCTCAGAGGTGGAGTGGCGTTTGGAGCGGGCTTCCTCTGCCGCTCGCAGACTCTCGAGGGACTGAACAAACAGAGACCCACAATTATCAACAGGATAAACTTATATTCTGGGCAAAACAAACCTCCTATATAGTGAAGGACATGGAAGAACTTACACCCTCTGTAAAAAAGCTTTTGACTCTTTTTGGTAATCTCCTATAGAGGGAATACAAAATTAGAAAAAGAAAACATCAGATCTTTTTACATCATGTACAGTATACTGTGAACATTTTTGAATGTTAATGTAAAGGGGACTGTATTATTATTATTATTATATTATTATTATTATTATTATTATTATTATTATTATTATTATTATATAGTAATTACTGGAAAGTACACTGGAAAACAGTGCAATATATGCTATTAACACATTTAAATTTAGATAGCAGGCAAACCAGACCATAAACAATAACATACCAACTATACTAACTATGATTCTAACACTAGCATAATGTGTCAAACACTCACATAAACATGCGGCCTTCATCTCTGAATGTGTTCAGACCTTCATCACAAGATTTGGACCGCTCAGTTGTGATGGCCAGCAGGTAGGAAGAGCGACGGCTGTTTTTGACAGTGCCTGTTTAGTACATGAAAAAAAATAGAATGAGGATCTACGAGGTAAATGTACACCTAAATATAATAAATAGAAACAGGAATGAGGCTGATGAATGAAACAGAGTCAGAAATGATTTTATCAAGCATTTAGTCATTTAATAAATGTGACTAAACGCGAAATGCAACAGGTAGGTCTGGTGAACGTGACTTACCAGTCATTAGCAATATTTGCCAATGTTTGAATGAATGCCTGTTAAATTTGTACCCTGTAATGGCAACAATATGAAATGGAGGAAACAGATGATAGATGTTAGAAAGGGAAATGGAAAAGGAAATAATCAGCAGATGGTGAGCATAAAGCATGACAGGAGCGAAACAGACACATGACATTGACAATAAGGGACACGTTCAGTCTGAAGAGTCTTGTGACATACAGCAGTGTCAAAAAAGACAGGTGGAACAATTAATGGAGGCATGGACACAACTGATGCTCAGGACACAGATAATAGGGGAAGGCACTGGTGAATAACAGGGACACAAAGATGAGATGGAAGAGTGAAAGAAACACAGGATGAAGTAAGTCAGATGCAAACAGTTAAAGTGATATGGTGGACTTAATAGGAAATAGCTGGACTCAAATAAACATCAATGTTGGGACAGCAATTATCAGAGAATGTGTTAGTTGAGGAGGCACTCACTGCAGTCTGTGTCGAGGAGATGTGTGAGAGGGGAGGTAAGGGAGGGAGGGACAGGGCTGCTGGACAGGGTAGGTGCCTGGCACAAGCTGCTGGACACCACAGAGGAGGCAGGCACGTGCTGGGCAAGCAGATCTACACTGGGGCTGGTTGGCTCATCTGTGAGGAAGGGGTGAGAGTTATAAGGATGAAGGGATTTACGGATGACAGGGTGAGGTATGGTAAGGAGCCAGACCCATCCACTCCAAAAAATCTATATCTTTTAACATATTATAACAATACATAGCTTACATTTTCACATTGTATGTAAGGAACAACCAAAGTTACACTAGTTAAATTTCTACAAATAATTAATATTCCTTTTTTTTATTTGGCCCATTTCTTTAATGATACTCTAAGAGACGCTTACATGACTTTAAAATCCTCCAAAAGTGTACTTAACAATTGTGTATACATTGTGTACAATTTCTCTTCTGAGATGCTGATCTATAAATATGTAGTGGCAATAGGAGACATGGAGTGTAGGCAAAAGCACAGTAATGGATGAACCCACATAATTTTTGTTTTTTTGCTGTCAATCATCTGACCATGACCTTTATTAAAAATCGTACATTCACAGAGCTTTTGAATTAGAATTGGTATAGACATATAAGCAACCACTGAGAAATTGGTTCTCCCATACTGACCTATAAAGGGAATGGAAGCCAGGGAGTCCTGCTCCACAGGCAGAGGTTGCAGGTTACCATTGGACCGCCCAGGGGCCAAGGCAACAGGAGGTTCGAGTAGATCCACAGGCACAGCATAATTTGGGTGGCGCATTCCAAGGGGGGTACATTTGCCACCAGGAAGCTTTTGTCTTAGGACTACCTCTTGCATCTGTGCTTGAACAGACTCCTCCAGTGTGGGTCCACTACCTGAGCTTTCCTTTGCAGAGCTCTGTGTCTCAGCAGTGGAAGACATAGACAGAGGAGATGAATCTCTGCCTGTGGAAGGTGCGCTATCTGGAGGGCTGGTTTTAGGTGTGGTAGTCCAGCTAAGGTGAGGACCAGTGTAGGAAGAATCTCTAAAGGAGTGAGCCTGCTGCATGAGGTGACCTGCTTTGCGACAGAAAGAGGGACTATAGCTGCGGTAGCCTACCATCTGGTCATCTACTGTCTGCGTGGGCAGACATCGGGACTGTGCTGACTCTTGGGCATGGCTGGATCCCCGATCCAGAGGTAACACATCTGCACAAGTTACTGCACGTTGATTGGCCAAGCAAGGCTGCTCTTCTTTCCAGACTGACTGGCTGCTCTGCGAGGCACAGGTTGACTTTTCATAGCAGCGTGAAACCAGAGAGGCTGCCTTGTCCAATTTCTCCTGCGAGTGCCCATGGCTCTTCTCGTATTCCGCACAAGTAGCAAGTAAATTTTCGGAGCAGGATCGGTTTGATTGCTGAGCCCCAGTCATGCCCCACCTACCCATCCAACAGGAGTCGATGTAAGGGGACTGATTGACTCCTGTGGCAGTTCCATAGTGGCACAGCAGCGTGTCCTGAGAGATGCTGCGATGGTGGTGGGACATGCCTGGGCGCTCGGTTGTCTGGCTGTAGTACCATTTAGATAGTGCTTGGTGACAAAGCTCACTCTGTGACAGTGGAAGGCTGCCCTTCCGTGGGTGGGGCAGGGAGGCTGAGGAGATAGCCTCATTGTGGTTGGCAAAGTGAAAGTCCAGAGGGCTGATGGCTAAGGTTGAAGAGCGGGCACGCTGGTTACAAAGTCGGCCAGGGGTATCTGAACGCCGGCCTGTACCCCCTATACTATCTCCCATTGGGCGGCTGTCTAAGAGACCAGCTGACCCACGCCTGCAGTTTAGGTTGCCGGGCATAACGGAGGAAGTGGGTTTACTGCGAGGGTAGCAAATTGGAGGAGGCTCCGGAAGGTTTTGAGCCCCTCCAGTGTATGGTTGATTCCCTTTCAGATAAGCGTCATGAGAGTATGCCTGTGAGAGTAAAAAACATACATACAGAGTTAAACATTACGAAAATATGATAAGATGGGGCAGAAGGAGAAAAAAGGGTAGAACTGAGGAAGGAAGCCAAACCCATTTTTTTTTAAATACTGCAGCATTTACATACAACAGGACTAACTAATCAAAAAGTAGTTATCAGTATCTAATCTATCCCAAAGACATAAATGGCAGCTCATCAATAATTGTTATGGTAAGTTAAAATGAATGTGGCAGGTATCTAAAAGAGGAACATGAAAGGAGGAGAAACAGCAGAAAGTCATACTCACACTTACCAACTGGAGTACATCCTCATCTTTAGGCATAATGGAAAGCTCCAGTAAACTCTTACTACACAAAAACAAATATATAATTAAATATTCACAAAGGCATAATTGAAAAATGTTTAGCATACAAATACAACAGGCAAGCAAAATCAGGCTGTAAAACCCGTGCACTTTTCCCTACCTGTTTTGAATTAGTGCTATAACCTGCGAGTAGGTTTTTCCCAGAATACTCTCCCCATTTACTTTTACTAGTCGGTCTCCTACACACACACACGCACACACACACACACACACACACACACACACACACAAAACACGCACTTAATACAAACTGTGGACTCCATCTTGATCTTGGGTGTTACTGAATATTCCTGAGCTTCAATTTCTCCTACCTGTGCAGAGCCCAGCCTGATGTGCAGGACCTGACTCCTTTACACTTTTCACGAAAATAGTATCCATTGGCTCCATGCGGCCCCTATGATTCCCTAGGTATGAACAGAAATCAAATTTAGAGGTACATATGTACACAATTTGTACGCAATTTTTAAATGTTATGTTGATATTTTGAATTTATCATTAAAGAAACTAACCTTTTCCATTGCCATTATCTACATCCTAAAGCAAAAAGAAAAAACAGAGGTATGAGCTGTTAATGTAGTATGACCTATGCACCACTAGAGGGAGCCCCTGTCCATTGCCAAGTGGTAAGGCCATGAACATGAGCTAGAGTTTGCGTACGACTTAGCCAATGACAATGGCACTGTAAACATCCATCCACACTAACAATCACATGCACAAAAAATAATTGATGGTGCCAAATATAGCATTCAATCCCTTTATCTTCAGAACACATAAACCAGTGGTGGGAGGTCAGGGACAGCAAAGTCTTCTCTGCTGGCCTAAACACTATCAGAAGCACTGACCTACATTTACAACCTAAATTCTAATATTTGTTCCATGAAATTGTATTAATTTATTCCCAACAGTTTATTCTCCTTATTTCATAGCGTTTCTCTTGGCTGCACTGCTTCCAGTGCATGTATGTGGATGTTAGATTTTTTTGTCCAATGAGATTTCTGCCTTTATGTGCTGCCATGTCAATCTAATCTGCCCAGGGCCTGCAAAGTCTGTCCTGCAGATCCTTTTACCATTGAGAATATTACCAACGTGTCTGTTTATTTAACCAATCAGATTTCATATTCGCCTCACAGGGCAAGCTAGCTGGCCCATTTCTCCGTCCTCTGACTGGTTGGTCAGAGAGAAACTGTTATAGCCAAGTTCGACTAGCAAAACACATGTGTAGCTCTGCACACATTAATACATCTGAGTTTTACTTTTTTATGCCTACGGTGGAAGTGAAATTAAATTGGTCTCGGACATACTCAAAAAATAAATTTTCAAGAAAAGCTAGACATCGTGAGGAGAGGTCGGCCAACTCCGAAGCTAGCGAGCTTGTCTCAGCCCGGGAAATGGTTTGTTCACCACTTCCAGGCCAGTGAATACGAGCGGTACCACTGGTTTACAGCCTCTAAGGAGCGGTGCATCTCTGCATCTCTGGTGAGTAGGTTGTAATTTATTTACATTTCAATGTTTTTGTCATGTTATTAGACAAATATTGATTCTGAACTGCTCCAGATGATTTGTAGGTTGCACAGGTGTGGTTGTAGAGTAGAGGTTTGGAGTTGTCTTAACTGGGTTTCTTGCTTTAGTAAAATGATTTTCACCCTCCATATGTGAATATGCGCTCTCTGTAATGCTACGCGTTGTTATGTTGTTATAATGCGGACTATATTATATATAGTTTCTATAATCGCGACACGATAGTGGTGGTATTCGGAGTTGGATTAAGTCAGGTAAGTCCTCACTGAAGGTCCAGGTACCAAATGAGGGGTCAGTCTGGCTGTATATGGCTGTGTGCAGGATTTAAGGCTTTTGCTGATAGGGCTCATTCCTGACCCACGCACAAAAGCAGAAGGTGTTAGTTCGTCTGTCTGTCCTGACCCCTTCTCTGCTACTGTTTATGTGGGACAGGAGCACACACCGCAGGACACAGAAGTGAGGGCACAGCTCACAGAGAGATGATTAATGTCTTTTTTCTGAGATTGCCCCAAAATTAATGAACTGCATACTAATTTAATGACTGCCTTAAAGACTGAAACTTGCAACTTATTTTAAGATAGAAGCAAGTAATAGAAGCAACATAATTTGCAACAGTGGGAAAAGGAAAAAGAAAATTACAAAATGAATGTCCCCTAAAATGGACTACAGAAGTGCCTTGGTATGAAACAGGCCTTTTGCAGATGCAATGTGGTGAATCGGTATAGTACGTTCCAACCTGCAATATTTCCCAAAAGATTGATTTAAGTAAAACACACTCATATCTTGTGTCTAAATTTGAATTGCATGTCATTATAAGCTTTAACACTAAATTTAAATACAAAAATAGCAAATAGTTTAAAATGGTTTACTTTAATTTTTAATTTTGCAACAGTCCATTCTAATATTAAGTTGCAATCCAAGAGTGCTTATATTCAGTATTGCTGTTGGAAAGTTTCAGAAAAGTTTTTCTAAAAAAGAAAAAATAATAAAAATACTGTGGTATTTAAGCAATGTCACAATAGCATTTAGGTATAAAAGAGTTTCAGGTAAAGTGCATGTAACATTATACAACAAAGACCTTATTCTCAACAGATTTTGTGTCGACTTTTGTTTTATTACCTTCACAGAGGTGTGGAGGGCAGATTCGGGTGGGTAAACTATGAAGTGCCGCAGTGTAAACCCAAAGCCCTGAGAGGTCTTCTGCAGGACCACCGTACGAGGGCCTTTCCATGCCACGCCTTCCCTGGACACTGGACACGCATTTTCATTGGACAGCAGAACTCCATCTCTTGGCCCTTTTGCCTACAACACAGCAGCACAGAAACCAGTTTATGAAACACCTAACAAAAAACGTGGGATCATCTCCAAGAGTGTATAATGATCTCTATTAGTTATAGGAGCTATAGTATTTTCTGTCTGTAATACGTTATTAATCGGGTGAAATTATGAAGATTATATAAGCTTGCCTTGACAAATATTTTACATGTCTAAATGAGCTTTAGAGGTGGGTTCAAGAATACATTGAGGTGTTAGTACTCTCCTCCGCCCAGTGTGAGGGCATGAGATCAACCCCCTTCCTTTTCACGCTTGAATGAGGAATGTCTCAGGAATGTCTATTTTAAACATTGATGCTATAATCAACCACCACATGGGACTTACCAACAATGGCATGGGGCAAAAGTAAATACAGTGGTTCCTGATGTGGAACAACAGGAGCATTAAAACATTACACACTCGCACGCATTCTCACTCTCACACAGACAAATATGTATAAAGTGTGAACAAAGGTTAGCCTATACTATGGGTCAGGTAGGGAGAAAGGTGGAAACACTGGAACAACAAGAGCCCATTAAATTCCAAAAATACACATCACTCCAAACAGGGCAGATGTATTTGACAGATGGGCTGCTGATCTGGCCTATTCATAGTTTTCATAAGGGATGTACTAGATTAAGTTGCTAAGCAGTAGAGCTAAATTAAGTCTGGAGTGGACAAACTATAGACGAAACAGGCCATGGGTCTTTTGAATTATTATAAATAAAGAAAACATAGACCTACTTGGTCTTTGTTTATTACCTTCACTGATACTTATGTTTTAATTTACCAATTTTAATTTATAACAATTTGTCATTTTTATTTGTAACAATTTTGATCCCACTGTGAGTTTATACCAGTGCATGATGAACTGCTGTCAACTTCGGCCTAAGTCTTTTTGTGGAGATTTGAAGCACATTGAAGAGGTAACCGTCAGCTTTCTTGGATCTCGGCTGGCTCTTGTTTATTGTGATTTGAGAGAATTGTTTCTCACATACATGCACACATATATACCAGGGCAAAAATTAACACCTGAGCTGTGTCTATGGAATCTGTACACTCAGCAAATTTGACTAAATAAAAACTACCTGCACGTTTGCTTAATATTTGCAACAACAGGCTGGTAAACAAATGTCTTTAAATATGTGCATCTTTACTTTGAGGCACTCCTTTATAAAGTCATCCTCTGCAAAGAGTTAAGTAATCTTTCCTTCTGAGAAATCTGATTAGAAAATTTATTAGGGATTAGAATAGTCATTAGATATTTTTGTGCATTAGCTTACTTTTTTTAAATGGTTATTTAAAAAATTAACCTCATTAGCCTTTGGATTTTCCATACTTCTTGACATCAGCAGCAGTGAAAAGATTAAGTGGTTAAGAAGGAAAGATAATGGTTAAGAAGGAAAGATAGTGGTTAAGAAGGCCTGATCAGAAGTTTATAAGTTCAAATCCCAGCTCTGCCACTGATGGATTCCTGCATAAGACCCTTAATCCTCAGCTGCTCACTTGTATACTTTCTCCGTTTTAGTAACCGAGGTAAATGCATTGGTAGTGGTTAGTGTTTCTCCTAAACTCACTCATTTGTCTCATGCACCCACCCTCTTCCTGTCTCTCTGGGCTCCACTCACACAGCAGCTCACCCCACCATTCCATCACCCACACGCTGTACTAAGCCGTGCTGCCCGGAAAACAACAACAGGAAGTGGAAACATTGAAGCAGGAAGCGCAGTACCTCCCTTAGTTAGCCATTAAGGGGATCCTTTACTCTCTAAAAATACGCCTGACTAATAGGTAAAACCGCCCAGCTTTCTGCTATACAGTAAGTCTGGTAAAAAAGACTTCCTAGAAGACTTGTCCCACCACTTCCTTAAATCCTTCCCTGCCTATTCTCTCTTTATCACTTCTTCCTGCGCTAATTTCTCCGGAATGTGTCCCAGACTCTATTTGTTCTCATTAATTCCTGCATCCATAGATAAATAGATCTTTACCAAATAAATAAACACGGCCTTAAGAAATACATGTGAAAGAGAGCAGAGGAACAGAAATACTTAACAACCAAGGAGAATAGATAATTTGTTGAAAAGAAGCCTGAATAAAGGATATAAGAGGGCAGGAATCTGTGCAATGCCTACATACTCAGGACCTGATGACACACAGGCAGAAGTATAAGCAGAACTGAAAGTGAGGTAGGTGCCGAGTAAAAAAGACTGGATTCCTCTCTCAATTCCACCGCTGGGCATGTCACACTAAGGTGTGGATAAACATACACACATGAGTGCAAGATTCCCGAACACAACAACACTTACACACGTGGACACAGTGTCACACACACAAAATATGCTAAAAGGGGTTTGGAATTGACATCACAGTGCACTAAATTAAATTGTGGAAGGGTTAGTTATTCATTAGAATGCTACGCAGTTAAGTAGGGGTTGTAGCCTGTCACACATCAGTTCATATCTGACATGGGGATGGAGCTCCTCATTGTTCTTCACAGCGATTTGAATGATTCTTAATGTTCTGTATATTTTAGCATTCTGTATACTTTACATTTTTCCACAAAAAAATACAAAATCACCAGGTGTTGTGATTTACCGCTAAAAGCTCTATAGAAAGTGATATAATCCCTATCTGACAACATTTTTAATTGTAAACTATTAGAGACTAATAGCATTAGGTGCATAATGTTTTAATTTGCATTAGCATAGCAAAAACAGAAACAGAACAGTTTTTATTACAACAGAATCTTCATTCAGATATCAATTATATATTAACAGCTTTCTGTAACATTGTTCCAGTTATAGAATTGCACTGTCAGGAATATTGATGCAAGAGGGTTGCCTAAGCTATATCATTCACACTGCATTATGATTTCACATTAGCAATCCTCATAACCCACACAACTGTCAATTCTTAATTTCTAAAACATTTGGCAATTGGCTAAATTTGCCTTTAAATCAAATTTAAAAGATTTTTGTTTCTCAATTAAATTGTAGCATTATAAACCGATGTAAACCTTTTTTTTTCTTAACCTTTACCTAACCAGTGATATCTGACAAGGGCAGGGTACTGTCCATGACTCACAGAGACACATATATAACAAGCACACAAATATATTCTGATTTTCCTTCTTTCTATATATCAGTAGTGTCCCTCCAAGCAGCTTCCTTATGTAAGACAATGGAGGTGGACACATCCCCAACAGAGCAAAAAAGAAAAAAGGAAGACAAGCCAGCACAGACCCTACAGCTACACAGCAGTCAGATTTGTCCTAAATATCAGTCTGAGATAAAAGCAGACTATTAACAAACAATAGAATACCAGAGTTTCAATTAAAATAACAACATAAACCTGATATAGGCTTATTTAGAGATATATTCTATATTATATACTAAATCATGCTCTAAATCGTAATAAAATATCATTAAAGTACATATTCATGTTATGATCAGCTTAACAATATTATTAAGGAATAGATACAATATATACAAAATATAAGCAAAAACAAATACAACAAAAACGTTTCAGAATTCAGAAAGATTATTATAATCTTCATTCATATATTTCTAATCATTGAACATATATGATATCTTACCCAATGAAGATGCCAGTACAGCATGTTTCTTCTGCTGAACCGTACATGACTGTGATGAACATTTAAGTTCCGCAAAGCTGCCAGCCATATACAGCGAGGCTCAGGGTCACTGCAGTCCACCCCCACCGGGAACTCAAAGCACCATTCCTTACCAGCTGGAGCTGGAACCCCTGACACTAAGCGTCTCATAGCCCAATTCCCCAACTAAAGTCACAACCACCAGTTGACAGAACATACAAGGGTCAGTCCTCCACTGGGGTCATGCCTACCTACGGGTATATGATCACTTTCATTAGGACATGAACGTCTGCTCTGAAATGTAATCTCCAAAACATTATCTAAAAACATTCCCTAATCATTGTAGAAGAGGGTCCTGTTCTGATTGAATGTTAGTGCTCTTGACAAAACAGACCCATCAAATTAGAAATTAATAAAATAGCCCTTGGTCTAAATTGCCTCAATTTTCAAAGTGATCAATGACTTTTTACCATGTTCTGTCCTTTCCAGAACACCCTGAGTTGTATGAAGTTTTTAAACCTGATCTTCAGACTTGATAGGTGGTCATTTATAAAAGTCAGCTCAAAATAAAATGCTTGTTTAATGCTGTTTTTTGTTATTCTTGGTTCTTGTATAGAAAATAAAGCCTTGCCATGCCCTGGTTTAACCTTTCTTGTCTTACTATGTAGTGTAGATAGTTTGACCTAATCCGCTCAAAACCCTGGTAAGGTCTTCACTGGTGCTCTTCACCCTGCAGTTTTCTCCTCCAAGTATGTGTCCAATAGGAAAAAGAGCTACATTCCTCTTCTGCCAAAATCAGTGCCGCCTCTTTTGCCTTTTACAAGAAAAATCCTGTTGTTCTTGGTTTGTACATTATCCATTGATGACATCCAAATCCAGGCATTGAACTGTGAGCTGCAAGTGAACAATATAGAGGCTCCAAAAAGTAGAACATTTAACTTGTTTAAGCTCCTCTCTTAAGTCTCCACCGATGCTCTCAGCCAGTATGCAGTCAATTTACTTCTTCAGAGCTCCTCTTCCAAATCTTGCACATAACAGTAGTCCTTCTATTTGTCAAGCAGGTGTGAACACTGCCACTAAAGTGACTGATGTTTCATTCTTTTTTTGCAGCCCCTCCTCTGACCCCATCCCTCTATCCCTCCAGCTACCTTTTTGTTGCATTTGTCTTTACCATGTCCAACTCAGTGCAGTCTGCTGGTGGTATAATAAGCTGCTCTTTCCATGCTTTCCCTCTCTCCCTCTCTCTCTCTCTCTCTCTCTCTCTCTCTCTCTCTCTTTCCACTCACTCTGTATCTCTGCCGAATCATTTCAGACTCAACGACATGGCTGTTTCTGCTAGATTCCTGATATAATAGGAGGAGCACACCCACCATCTAAATTTAGAGCTAAGAGAAAAAAGTCTGTGTTTAGGTGCATAGATGTGCATTGTTTCAGCAACAGCAGTGTGATAGAAATAGATTTGAAAAAGTTTATCTATATAAGTGAATGCTGAATGTACCATATATTTCGGAAGAAATAAGAGATTTCAGTGGAACCTTATACAATCTTATAGAAATACATAAGTAAATATAAGTGACAAACCTAATATACTAATTTGCTGATTCATTTAAAAAGGGTGAGAAGAATAGGCAGTGAAGACAGATGAACAGATGAGGACAGAAGATACAGAGCCACTACACAAATATAAGCACTGTGACAATGCAGTCACTGACAGAGAGGAACAATAGGACGTGTAAGTCTAATCCAATCAACCACCAAACACAGAAAAACATAACTGTCACTTTTTCACAAGTTTAAATTAGGATTCTAACATTCATATAACAAAATCCTATGTTTCATAACTCCCATATTGTATAAATCAAAAGTTCTGTGATTTAATGTGAGGTGACAGATGTTAGTGTCAGTACAGTGCAGTTACGGTTAACAACCACTGGGGGACATCAGCATTCAGTACTTATTGCACCAAACCGTTACTACTCACTGGTTCTCAGCTAGTATATACATTTTTGACATTTTGTTAATGATTTCACAGCTCAGTGCTTGAAATGCTTGAAATGTATCCTGTCTGTAACTTTATGTTGCTTTGGCTGAAAACGTGAATAAACTGTAAATGCAAACTGACCAAGTCATTATACACTGTTTAACTTTTAACCTAAAAAAAAGAGAAATTATGCAAACTACATGTACAAAACATATCTGTGTCTTTAACAATATACACACTGTCTAAATTCAATGAAATGAGGCAAAAAGTCAAAAATAATTCTTTTTGTGCCAAAGAATTTATTTAAATAAACATAGCAGTGATTTAGAAACAATTCACATGATTGTGTGATGTGTAGGAATAATTGAGACCTTTCCCAGCCATCTTTCACACTCTTGTGAAAATACAGCATACTTTCACACGTGCACACAAACAAGCACAATCGTGTACATATGTCTGAATGACAGGAAAAACCTATAAAACTATGCTGAACTCTCCTGCTGAAGCCACTGATAACGTTAAGCAAGTATGTAAGCATATCATACGGTGCTGCGGAGAATAAAAGTTCTCTTCAACCTTATAAACACGGACAGAACTGAACAAGATATTTATTTATTGTTAAACCATTGTGATAATTTCTAGGTTCAAGCTTCTTTTTCAAAAGTCCACAATGACCTTTAGCTTTTTATTTACCTGTTATAGTTTGGCTGGAATTAAAAAGAAGGTCTCACAATGATACTTCACCCCTTGTTGCATTTAGCTTAAAGGCTTAAAATTACATCCACCCACCCACCCACCCACACACACACACACACACACACACACACACACACACACACACACACACACACACACACACATGCCTTGTTTTAGCCTCTTCTGCTTTCAGTCTGGGTTATTACAGCAGCATTTACGGACAAGCTTGGTGTCATGGGTACTTAAATCCGCCCTGTGCCTTTTAGAGGATAAGGATCAAAAGAGAGAAAGGACAAATTAAAAGAATCAATCTTTTCCTTCTTTCCTTTAACAATTTTTTACATAAAGTTGCATTAAGATCTGCCGAGCTTGTCTTGAAAAAAAAAAAAGCATTTCACCTTGTTCCTTTTACAAGTGAGAAGCACCTGTGTTCATTAATTTAGAATTAAAAAACCATATGAAAACTGATCTGTCCTAATTAAAGAGATGATTTGCTGAACAGCAAAGGAAAAAAAATTAAACTACATGTAGTTATGTATCTACAGCTCTACAGTAAGTAAGAGTATCTATTTAAAAAGACAGTTCAGTTGGACGTTATGTATTATTACATGCTTTGCCTCATCTGATTGATCCTAATGTACTAACATGTATAAAGCAGGTGTGAGGTTTTCTCAATGAACAAAGCAGCAGCAAAAAGAACTGCTTTTTAAGAAAGACACCAGCATAGCAGTTTCCTACACCTGAGCTCATCCATGCTCCATCCGACACCACGTTCCTACTAATCCCACCCTTGATAATTCCATGTGATCACATTCCTTTTCTAGCCCCTGTCTGGGTTGAGAAATTTACCTTCTGGCTTTTCAACTAGAGAAATTGCTTTCTCTATCTCTCACCTCCCTTTGAGCTCCTGTCAGTCTTCACACCAGGTCCCTTTAAATATATATAACTTACTGTTTCCATCCACCTTGGATTCAAAAAGAGAAACTGAACAGTTGCGGCTGACCTTTCACCTCTGACCTACGTGGGACACCGCCCCTCCCGTGACACAGGAGCATGTCTCACCCCACTCTGAGCCTAACAGAGACAGAGGCTCATTGTCACCACTGCATTTCAAAGACAAGACCAAGCCTGCCTTGTACCTCCCACTCTCAGATATGAGCAAAGACCATTCAAAATCCCACACTCATTCTCTCTCTCTCTCTCTCTCTCTCTCTCTCTCTCGCTCTCTGTCACTCTGTATTTTACTTGCTGTTCTCCCTTGAAAAGTATGCCAGTCTGGGTCAGCTTAATTTGCTGCTTGTCACTCCACACACTCACGAGTAGCTCCACTCTCCTGACATGCTCTCTAAAAAGGGTGAAAGGCCAGACACATT